>NC_086041.1:15817566-16120596 GCF_947568885.1 Cydia strobilella | reverse complement strand
AGATAGGGAGAACGGCTTACCGCAATACCGACACTCCTCTTCCCCGACGGTCCACCTTCGGCGCATCACAAGCGGGCTTAACCAGCCCACTTGGAGCGTCCTCCTCGGGCCAGCCCGCGACCCAAACAGGCCGGCCCTGGTTGCCTCTTCGCTTCACCGTGGGTGACCAAGCCACGGTTACTAAGCCCCTCCACCACGACAAGGTGAGCAACCCGCGGGGGGTCGCAGTTCTAACCTAACCTAACCTAACCTACTTTTCTGATAGCATTTCGTTTCTGTAAGGGTCACAGCTCTAACCTAACCTACTTTTCTGATAGCAGTTCTGTTCTGTGAGAATCGCAGTTCAAAACCTAACCACCCACCTAACCCACTTTTTAACCGACTTCAAGATTTCAAAGGAGGAGGTTCTCAATTCGGTTGTGTTTTTTTTTTTTTAATGTTTGTTACTCCATAACTCCGTCATTTCTGGATCGATTTTGAAAATTATTTTTTTGATTGTAAGTATATACATACAGATTGGTCCCGTTTTCGTCAAAAAGCAGTTCTGATGATGGGATCCATGAGGAATCGAGGGAACTCCTCAAATGTTAAAGGCATACATATAGTGATTTTAGTATTTTCATCAACAAATCAAGCACTTACATTTAAAAAAGTGACATTTGATGAAGTGGAACTGCTGATGATGATCAGAACGGAACTCTTCAATGATGCATAGTTCACGTTTGGCGATTTGTCCTCTTCGTTATGTTTGTTAAGCAAGTTAGGTTTTCAAGAAACATTTTTGTCAAGCTCGAGTTCTGATGATGGGATCCATGAGGAATCGAGGGAACTCCTTAAATGTGAAAGGCATACATATAGTGATTTTTGTATTTTTATAAACAAATCCACCACTTACATTTTAAAAAGTGACATTTGATGAAGTGGAACTGCTGATGATGATCAGAACGGAACTCTTCAATGACGCATAGTTCACGTTTGGCGATTTGTCCTCTTCGTTATGTTTGTAAAGCAAGTTAGGTTTCAAGAAACATTTTTGTCAAGCTCGAGTTCTGATGATGGGATCCATGAGGAATCCAGGGAACTCCTTAAATGTGAAAGGCATACATACCTATAGTGATTTTTGTATTTTTATAAACAAATCCAGCACTTCCATTTTAAAAAGTGACATTTGATGAAGTGGAACTGCTGATGATGATCAGAACGGAACTCTTCAATGACGCATAGTTCACGTTTGGCGATTTGTCCTCTTTGTTATGTTTGTTAAGCAAGTTAGGTTTTTAAGAAACATTTTTGTCAAGCTCGAGTTCTGATGATGGTATCCATGAGGAATCGAGGGAACTCCTCAAATGTGAAAGGCATACATATAGTGATTTTTGTATTTTTATAAACAAATCCAGCACTTCCATTTAAAAAAGTGGCATTTGATGAAATGGAAACTGCTGATAATGATCAGAATGGAACTCTTCAATGACACATAGTTCACGTTTGGCGATTTGTTCTCTTCCTTATGGACCCAGACCTAAACTTGGACCCGGACTCGGACCCGGACCCGGGTCTGAACATGGACCCCAACTCGGACCCGGACCCGGACCGAACTCTGACCCAATCATGGACCCGGACAGCCGGACACGGACCCGGACTCTGATCCGGACCCGGAAATGCTACTAGAAAAGTGGGTTAGGTGGGTGGTTGGGTTTTGAACTGCGATTCTCACAGAACAGAACTGCTATCAGAAAAGTAGATTAGGTTAGAGCTGTGACCCTTACAAAAACGAAAAGCTATCAGAAAAGTAGGTTAGGTTAGGTTAGAACTGCGACCCCTACAGAAACGAAATGCTACTAGAAAAGTGGGTGGTTTTACCTCCATTTCTACATTATTAGGCAAAGGATGCTGTCTTTTTCATTTCATTGTCTGGAATCTAAGAGTGCACCATCAACAATAAGTGAACTTTCAGCGGCATCCCCAATTGAAGTCGGTTTTTTTTTCTTAAAAATTATCTAGTAGCATTTCCGGGTCCGGATCAGAGTCCGGGTCCGTGTCCGGCTGTCCGGGTCCAAGTTTGGGTCAGAGTTCGGTCCGGGTCGCGTATTTACAAAGGCTATACTGATATGGTTCAGATGCGAACTGAACTAGATTAGCTTTTGTTTGGACAAAACTTAACAAAACCCTAATCTATTATAGTATAGAAATTTACTGAAATCGTATAGACTTTATTAACTAAATTCATACGGATATTGTTACTACAAATGCTAGTCTGTTGCGATCTAAAATTTGAATCATATTTTAGTAACGACTCCGATTGTATTAAATAAATTACCGTTCATGCAAATTACTTAACAATGCCTAAGATTTTTTTTTAGTTTTAGAATTATTTCAGTTCATAGGTACGAGTACTGCCTTTATTTAGTACCGTTTGGTAACCAAAATTTCGTAACCAGCTACAGAATGGGAATCAAGATTCCCAGTTAATTTGAAGCCGGTTACGTATTGGGCCAGCGTGTTACCGCTTGGTAACTAAATTTGGTAACTAGCTACAAAACAGGAATTTAAAATTCCTTGTATGTAGCCAGTTACGAATTGGGCCAGAGTGGAATTGTTTGGTAAATAAGTTTTGTAACTGGCTACAAAATGGGACACCAAAATTACATTCAATCAATAGGTAGGTAGGTTAGGTTCGTTAGGTAGCTTCAAATGCCCGAAGGGCAAACCGCCCAGAAATAGGAGCCCCGCGAAGCGGGGCTCCGTCTAGTTACGTTGTGAAGTAAATTTTTTTTTAAGAAACAGTCCAACGAACTCCAGCTAACTAGACGGAGCCCCGCTTCGCGGGGCTCCTATTTCTGGGCGGTTTGCCCTTCGGGCATTTAAAGCTACCTAACGAACCTAACCTACCTACTGATTTAGTGTAATTTTGGATTCCCATTTTGTAGACAGTTAGGTACAAAACATTTGCCAACCGTGGCTAGGAATAATCCATTTGAGTAAATAAGTATTATTAAAATTTAGATATCATATTCAAACGATACTGACGTTACTAAACTCGACTAGGTTTTGTCGTGAATAATATTTGAAAATATGTAAGCAAAAAGCTAATCCATTTGAGTGACTACTTTTTACCGAAATGGTATAGATATTGTTAACTAATATGCATAAACAAAAGCTCCCCGATTCTAATCTGAGGCGTGACTGAAATAGTTTAGCTTTTGTAAATACGCGTCCGGGTCCGGGTCCGAGTTGGGGTCCATGTTCAGACCCGGGTCCGGGTCCGAGTCCGGGTCCAAGTTTAGGTCTGGGTCCATAAGGAAGAGAACAAATCGCCAAACGTAAACTATGTGTCATGGAAGAGTTCCATTCTGATCATTATCAGCAGTTTCCATTTCATCAAATGTCACTTTTTAAATGTAAATGCTGGATTTGTTGATAAAAAAACAAAAATCACTAAATGTATGCTTTTCACATTTGAGGAGTTCCCTCGATTCCTCATGGATCCCATCATCAGAACTCGAGCTTGACAAAAATGTTTCTTGAAAACCTAACTTGCTTAACAAACATAACGAAGAGGACAAATCGCCAAACGTGAACTATGCGTCATTGAAGAGTTCCGTTCTGATCATCATCAGCAGTTCCACTTTATCAAATGTCACTTTTTAAAATGGAAGTGCTGGATTTGTTTATAAAAATACAAAAATCACTATATGTATGCCTTTCACATTTGAGGAGTTCCCTCGATTCCTCATGGATCCCATCATCAGAACTCGAGCTTGACAAAAATGTTTCTTGAAAACCTAACTTGCTTAACAAACATAACGAAGAGGACAAATCGCCAAACGTGAACTATGCGTCATTGAAGAGTTCCGTTCTGATCATCATCAGCAGTTCCACTTCATCAAATGTCACTTTTTAAAACGGAAGTGCTGGATTTGTTTGTAAAAATACAAAAATCACTATATGTATGCCTTTCACATTTGAGGAGTTCCCTCGATTCCTCATGGATCCCATCATCAGAACTGCTTTTTGACAAAAACGGGACCAATCTGTATGTATATGTATACTTACAATCAAAAAAAGAATTTTCAAAATCGGTCCAGAAATGACGGAGTTATGGAGTAACAAACATTTAAAAAAAAAACGAAAAAAAAACATACCTATACAACCGAATTGAGAACCTCCTCCTTTGAAATCTTAAAGTCGGTTAAAAATGCCCGGTCGGTGATAAAGATAAAGCATGGCACTATTTTCTCTTTCCTCTTATAGGAATTTCAATAAGACTATCTTTTTCTATCAAAGAGTGTCAGGCCCTTGAACCTAATTTAGTTTTTTTTTAAATTTACTTTTTTGAAAGTATGTACAACGACTGGACCGCGACCTTGGTACCGTCAAAATATCTCTTTCTCGCTCTCGGCGTACGACGGCCCACCTTAAGCGCCTAACACATTACCGCACCGCACTGGTCATTGTGCGATGCACCTATAAGTAAGAGCGAGAAAGAGATATTGCTTTCTCGCTCTTACTTATGGGTGCGTCACACAATGACCTTGGTGCGGTGCGGTAATGTGTTAGCCGCTTTATAGCCGTATTTAACAGCCGTTAGAGACTACCACACCTCACCGCGACCTTGGTGCGATGCGGCGCACGTATCGATAGTGCGCAAGGTGGTCACCGTACGTACGTTAAGGACGCAGCTATAAGTTAGAGCGAGAAAGAAATATTATAGCCGTATTTAACAGACTATCGTAAAAGCCGTTAGAGACTACCACACCTCACCGCAGCCTTGGTGCGGTGCGGCGCACGTATCGATAGTGTGCAAGGTTGTCACTGTACATACGTTAAGGACGCAGCTATAAGTTAGAGCGAGAAAGAGATATTTTGACCGCACCAATACGGGTTTTTGAGATATTCTCTTTCTCGCTCTCACTTATGGGTGTGGCGCACTAAGATCGCGGTGCGGTGCGGTAGTCTGTTACGCCTTTTACACACGATACGCCGCACTGCACCAAGGGCGCGGACCGATGCGGAAAATGGGGTTGGCCGGTCGAAATAATTAACAGAGGGCGCCAGCATAGCTTGCCCTGTCAATCCCTAGAATTGTGTCAAATTTTTGTTTTTTTAATGCCCTGGATGCCAGCCCTTTAAGCCAAATCTTATAGAAAAAGAGGCAAGCTATGATGGCGCCATCTCTGTGTGACTGGCCAGAAGCCTATTACACACTAAAAAGCTTACTTATCAATATAAAACTTACATTTTTAGCCTTGAAGCAAAGTTCGTTTTCGTCGGTCCTTTCCATCGCCGGTTTTCTCCGTAATTTCATCGATTAGTTTAACAATAATAATATTTCTAACACTGCTTTCACGGCCTACGTTTTATCACATATAACTGAGGTTAAATAAATTACTAATTCACTTAGTAAAAACACAAAATACAAGCAGAAATCCGCTTGAGAAAATAGAAAATATATTGACATTACGATTGTTTGTTGACATTGAGGGTGACGTAAGTGACGTAACGTTCCAAAATCGTTATGAAATATAAAGTCGAAAAGGTGTGATAGAAATAAAACGTTGCCATAATTGAATTTTAAGTTTTTATATGTTTTAATACAATATGTTAAAAATAAACATGAAATATTTCAAAACGGGCATCATTTTGAAATAACAAGCTAAATAAGAAATCATCTAAAAATGGGAAATTGTCAGCACAATGGAGTTTGACAGATTTTAGAACATACCGTTTTCGTTGTCATGTGTGCGTGAAAATCGTCTTCGTTAGCATTATGGGATTTGGAGCTGTAATATGTTTGACATAAAGCTTAGTAATCAAGGCGGGATTATAGGCATGTGTTCGTGAGAAACTTTTGGTCGATAGTTTAACTTGTGTGAGTGAAAGACGTCTTAGTGAGCATTAATGGATTTGGAGCTTTAATATGTTTGACATAAAGTTTAGTAAGCAAGACAGGTATAACCTTTTGTCATCGCTTTTACATTTACACACAAATGCAATTCCAAGATCGCACCTGCAGAAATGCCTACGTAGGTTATTTTGGTAGCATTAATAGATTATGATTCTTAATATGTACTACAGATGACTTAACAAACAAAGTAGGATTTAAGACTATTCCCTTTTGGAGTGTGTCGCTGGTTTTATGGTTTTATGGTTTAATAATTGCTTTCTCGGATTATGAAGAATATGGTCTTTAAAATGATGGGCGTAAGACATAGTAAACAAACCAGGGATTAAATCCTTATCTTAGTAATTAAATTCGTATGATTTATTACCATATTATTAGAATATTTTAATTTGCCAGCGTTAAGCGATTATAAGCATTAAAGTGTCGGTCATATGCCTTTCCTTAATGGTAAACAAACCAGGACTTATGATCTTTCTTTTAGAATATGTCCCCACTAAGTATTCAGTATCCATTATGTCTCCAGTATCCAGTATCTACTATGTCTCTACTAAAGGTTATAAATAGCTGTAGCGGGGCCTGTAGGTTTCATTAATTTTCTATCCGTCAAACTAGCAGTGTCTCTGGCTTCGCGCGTGCATTACTTACGTAAGTGAAATTACTCTGTCACTCTGTCCATTTGTATAGCCTAACTTAGAGCTATCTAAGCGAAGTTAAACTTAGGACATTGGATCTGTGTTTGATTGTACAAAGATGGGCCTGTCTTTGTGGAATTAAGCCTGGACCATGATGGAGGATCTTTACTTACCTGTTTGATTTATTTTATTGTGAAGTGAGGTTTCCTACGCTGTGTTGTTCATAGTGCCGTAAAGCTATGCACAGATAGTAAATATCGTGCATATCAGGGACTTAGAATGGTGTCTTGGTTTGATTTTACGGAAAGCAATTTTCGTAACGTCGAGCTTGGATAACAGTGAAGGAAATTCATTTCTCTGTTCGGTTTATTTGTCCAGATTAGTTACATAAAAGTGAACTTAATTATTTTAGTGTTTTGCTATGTAGTGCTTTTACTATTTTATAAGCCAGATCATTGTTTGGACAGACTGTTTGTCCAGCCAAACATCCAGTTCCCTTGCGGTGTTAAGAAGTGGATGATTGGGAGTCTTTGTTCCAAGATTTGAGGCTCTTGGAATCTCGTTTATATTTACATAAGAGATGAACCACCTCCCAGGTATCAGGGTCCAGCTGTCCGATGAATGTAAGGGCATCACGTGCGTGCCATTTCGAGTAATCGAAGCTTATTGCAGTCGGCAGTAACTGATCCCCGGTCTTCTATTAAATATACTTATATATTTCGGTGCTCCGGTTCATACTAGTGCTGGCTGCAGGGGAGGATTCTGTCGCGACTGATGTCATACACTTACAGTCATAGTCTCGGCAGAGCTTCCAATGTGGGTAGTGCTGGTGTGTTCTAAGGGTGCCGATCCACTGATAGACACGGAATAGAGCGATTTACTCTATACCACCGGGCTTGCGAGCTTGTATAGGGGGGAATCACACAACACTGGCCGATAAGTTACTATACCTCAGGGTCGCCTCCTGAACTGTACAGAGAGTTAGGGATACACTTGCGTACACGTCAAAGCACTAGGCCTATGGTAAGTACGGATTGTGCTTTGAGTGTACTAGCTAGGGCTCCAGGTAGGTGTAGGGTAGAATCACACACTATTTATCGAAATCTAATCTGGTTGGTATATATTTCTCTATTAAAGACTTTTAATATGGCTTCATTATCCTAAAAAGCGTACGTGTAATAGGCAAGGGGTTTAATTGCCTAGATATTCCTATTTTATAATGTATCTGCGTAAAAAGGTATTGTTGTATATAAAATCTTATACTATTTGTTTTATCTTGCTAAAATTTCTAGTGTTCTGATGTAAAAACGAGGTACTGAATATTTCATTCTGGTTTCCAAGGTATATACAAAATAAATTCTTAAAATATCAAGCTGGGTTTAGGTATACATACTGTTCTGGAATAGAAGAATGGTTTGTTTTAGGGAACCCTTGGCAGGCAAGAGCAGTCCAATGGGAGGAGTCAGAGTGGAATAATGCTCGACTTGATATTTCTGTCTCATAAAATATAGTAAATGATCTTAGTGCTTCGTTTGTGCGTCTAAAGACTAGAAATACAGTCTATTCTTTTAGTTTTGGGGATTGGGAAAAAGGGATCAGTATCCCTAGCTTTTGAACATAAAAAAAATAAATAAGTAATTTTGATTGATTGATGATACTTGGCGCTTCTTTCATCAAATCATCTAGGAATGCATAGGATTGCGAAGCGTTGGTCATAGCCCGTCTGGCTACAATGTTAGGATAGGTGACCCGAATGATGTTTTGAAACGGGCTAAGAGTTTTCAGACCCGTATCGAGCATACGAAGCAGTACGTGTGGATTCACACATGGCTTAGAAGGTGATAGTATAATTATAACTTTCCTAAAAAGATAGGGTGTAAATGGGCTCATCCCAGGAGTACTGCTTTGTATGTTATCCCGAAAACTTAATAGGCGTAGCGGGACTTCACCAAAAACAATTTTAAACTCATTTTTCCAACAACATTTTTAACCTCATATTAACCATATATGCTGCAAATACCTAAATAACATCATATGTAGTAAACCTTCAACAGCATTTACTTTACACGAATAGATTTAATAAAAATGTAAAATTATTTACGTCACTACGCTCGAGATTCCATTTTAGAATGCATCACTACGCTCAGCATTCAATTATGGAATCCTTCGCTTTGTCCAGGATTCTATGTTCTTCCTCGCCGTCAATACGTCATTTTGCTTTCTTGTGTCACAATATACTATTTCTACTCTTGTAACTATTAAAATATTCCTTTAATTATTCCTTAGTATCATAATAAAATATATCTTTAATACCATAAATATTTATTCCTTAAAATTTAGGTAATAATAGTAATAGATTCAGAGTCCAAAATTTAGCTGTTACTCATTAAAGAATCTAGGGTACCGCGGTACACTTCGAGGGGTCCTACTAACTTCTATCTAGACGATCACATGGCCAAATTATTTGTAAGTAAGTAAGTAAAGGGTTTATATAAGTATTTATTTAGATTTAAAGTAGAGTTAACGTATGGGGAAGGTTACATCTGCAAACCTTTGACAGTTGCCAACCCCATTGGCCGACCGTTTACCTTAAAGATCCGACATCATTTAACATCCTCATAAGAACAAACCTCGCCGTACGTGCTTTTTGAAGTAAATATAGATGCTTTTCCCCACCGATTTGTATGGTTTATGGTGGCCTGGTGGGCTACAAATTCTGTCCCTCACGGGCGCACGCGGTACGCTACTTCTATAGGATCCTACCTTCTATGTGCCAAAGCAACAATAAAATAAACATGTGTCATTTTGATGAGTACGATGTGGATTAGAACGTAGTGATTATTTGCTCTTTGATGTGGATGACACATGTCTGACATGTTGTCAAACACAATAATAAAATTTTATGGTGTTTTAATATAATTTTTAGTGTGGTGTATGCATGTTACAGTCTCAAAACAAATATTTGAATGGATTGGATACCTTACATACATTGGATATAGGTTTGAGTTCAATTCAATCTCAAGTCAGAATAAAGGTCACGTGGTACATTTTTTCAAATTAACTTTTTAGTACTTTTTCGGGAAAAAATCAAAAAACTAAGAGCTTATTGCAAATCTGTAGCATAAGACGAATCTAATGACATATAATTTATTAAAATCGAACCATAACTGTAGATCTGATGGGATGAACAAAAATCGGCCTCGCGTAATATATATATACTAGAGACCTGTTGCGGCGTCAAAACGCCGCTAGAGTATGGTTCTAAAAGTTAGGTTGCCTGTCCACTGAAGCGGAGCGGTAAGCGGGGAAAAAATCCAGCAATAGAATTTCATTAAAATTTCAGAGCGGAGATTTTATGCCATTCAGTCGGTGGATTTTTTTCTCGCTCATCGCTCCGCCACCTCGCTCCGCTCCTGTGGACAGGCAGCCTAAGACTGAACGCTTAATGAAATCGGGAAATGTGACGTCTTCAGATGAATCACTGGCTGTCACTATCTATTTGATGCTGACTATACCCACAGAATATGAAATCTTACACATAATTATTTCTTATATAATGGCGACACGTTTGTATAATTTTAGCGTATTATAATTCGGTCGCGTAGCACCTACCAGCATGTTTTGTGATCGTTAATTTTGATGCAAAAAAGACATAATTATTGTCTATCTTTTCGCATCTTTCTAAACTAAAAATCATGATACGCGACCGCGATATGATACGGTAAATCAAGATTTCGTGGATAGGATGCCTTCTTGTCATTTGGCTCTCATGCCTAAAATTTCATAGGGCTAGAGTATAATTTATATTTAATTCTCTTTTTCCTATTATTCATGAGACTGAAGTTTACAAACATTTTACAAACATTGCGTGACATTCCGTGTCTGGGCTATACCGCGAAAATCGAAGTTCAAATTGCGGGCATCTTTTTCTGTCACTCTAATTACGCCTTCATTGGAGTAAAAGAGAAAGATCCCCGCAATTTGCGAATTTCGGTTTTCGCGGTAGACCCTCTGACCTAATAATAGACATAGTATGTACACGTAGTTATAGACATGAAACCGAGCGACCAGAGTATGGATGGTATAGAAAGGAGTAGCAGAATTGTTGCAAAAGTGACCGCTTTCAGCTATAAATAATAGTTCCTAATCTCTCCGGTGGCGCTAGTTAGGCTCTGGAACATGTGTATAACATGAACCATATAAGGCAACAAATAACCCGACCAAATTACGTAGGTTGTTTTTAGTAGTATTTCGGTGTATGGTGGCGCCGCCTAATTACTGTTTTTTGATGGACACTTTTCGTACATACAGATTTGGCTCCTTTATATAGTCTCCATTAGGGCTCCCGGTATCCGTGTTACACGCCGAAACGAATACCCGTGTTCTTAAGCCCGGCGGTACTAAGAACCCGGTTTACACGGAACCGCCGGGATTCGAAAACGTTTCGAAGGAACGTTCCCAAGAAACGTATCTCAGACACGTATCTCCGTTTACACGGGTACTTAAGACCGTTCCGAACGGGTCCGAATTCTCCGAACCAGTTTGAGCCAATGTACAATAGTAACAAGGTCCACTTTCCACTATTATTATGTTGACTTCAGATGAATTCGTTTGTCGTACGATTTTTAAAGTGAAACTTTTATTCTATCGCCCCCATTTATTAAGTTAACATTAAAACCGCGATTTTAATACCGTAATTCGAATTAATTTCCGAATTTTTTTAGTTAAATACCTACAATCCGAAAAAAGTTTCACTTGCATCGTGGTTTCATAAAACCGCACAATTACTTTTTTTTTAATTGTTTTTAACCGTATTGATAAAACATAGGTACTGAGCCATCTTCCTGTGTTTAATAGTAGGTATACATATTTTTTATTTTAAACTATTTATATCATTTAATAAAACCGATTGCTTCTAAGCTAATTACATAAATTTGATATCGATCATAGTTTTTTTTTATAATTACATAATGGTATAGTATTTTCGTTAATAATAGGTGTGCAGACAGAATACAATATTAATTAAAAATAACAGTTTAATGATTTCGTGGTTATTTTTATCTCGGGTCTATTACTGCTTTGCGAAAACAACAAACCTGCCAACGGCGCAAAAAACTTAGGACCACAAAAGCGGGATTATCGAGTAATCATGTTCAAATGAAAGGCAGAATTTTACCCAAGAACCATAAAAACCCATACTACCTTGGATAACTTGCGATAATATTGCTAATTACATTAAGATAGATCTTTAAATTGGTAATCATTCATAATTCACTTTGGTCACTTTCTCACTAGAGTTCAGGTAATAAACTTAAATGCGCACGTTGCCGACCGGTGGTCCATCCATCCATTGTTTTCCAATATCCTTTTGTTTATCATCGTCGAAAACATGTAGGTTCCCAAACTATTATCACAAGTGTCACCGACAATTATAAGCTTTATGTCGTTGTAATAAGGTCAAAACATCTGCACAAGAAAATGTTTTCCATTGTTTTGTAGCCGCACCCCACTAAAAAGCGTTTTACTATGGTAAGAGGTACCTAGAGCAAAAACAATTAGAATTTATTGAGAAGGTGCAATTTTATCAAATTGATTTAAAGTGTTTAACTAGCGACCCGCCCCGGCTTCGCATGGAGAGTCAAGCATAATAAAATACATTCTGTAACAAGTATTCACTTCGGAAGCCTAATAATACTAAGACTTCACTATCCATCAGTCTGTCACCACTCACTAGGCTTTATCTCATGAACCGTGATATCTAGACAGTTGAAATTTTTACAGATGTATTTCTGTTGCCGCCATAACAAAAAAAAATTAAAATTAAATTTTGTACGGAACCTTCGGTGGGCGAGTCCGACTCGCACTTGTCCGGTTTTTTAGAAGTTAATAATGGGTTAATTATTCTTAAAATATAGACAGACAGCCTTCGCGCACTTTTTTGTAGACCAATGAAAGATAGACAATTCCACCATACATTGTGTCGTTATATCTCAAATAGATTGGGCAGCGTTTTCGATTAAGCTCCTAGCCAGCGTGATTTATTCTAACTTCATTAGCAAACATCGTCATATTTCTACCAATTTAAACAAAACCTTAACAAAATATACACATAAACATTCCCAAAGAAACACTTCATTCATAGGTGAGGTCTGGTTATCGCGAACATACAGACGCGGCGGGGGACTTTGTTTTATAAGGTGTAAGTACCTACAAGACAAGAAATACAATTTCATATCATGTTCTCAAATTAAACTAAAAATAAAGAAGCAAGTTAAAAATGTATTTTTTTTATAAATACTTACTTAATGCCAATTTCGAACATTAGTTTGACTTCCTGCCTACATACTGAACTCGATGGTTCTAATATTTTTTTTAAATAGGTACTAGCAGGTTTTTTTTACTATATTGGTAACCTGCAACGTAAAAAAAGTAGCTATTTAAAGTGCTATATAAAATACTACTTTGATAAGAAGCGTGAATACTCGTATATAATACCTATTGCAAGCAAAAACTACCTGCTCAAGAAAGGGTTTTCTAAACCGTTTATTGAATTTCGACTCTATGACCCTCGGAATAAGGTTAAATATGACAAAAACTCGTCATGAATCTTTTGTCTATTCATTTGTAGCTGGCGTTCGTTCCTTCGCTACTATCGTCAAGGACGTGTCCGGAGCCACGGATAAATAAGATACGTATCTTCGAATACCCGTTTATCCGTGTACACGGGTCTTAACTACACGTTTCTTAATTAAACGTGCGGAACGGGCCAGAAAACCGTTTACGTATTATTCGGACACGGGTATTCGAAACGTGTAAACGAAACACGGATTCGACCGCGAGCCCTAGTCTCCATGGACCAGGGGTAAGAGAAAGACATATTCATGTATTGACAGTTTCATGTATGGCAGCATAATCCTTTTTAGGGTTCCGTACCCAAAGGGTAAAAACGGGACCCTATTACTAAGACTCCGCTGTCCGTCTGTCTGTCACCAGGCTGTATCTCACGAACCGTGATAGCTAGGCAGTTGAAATTTTCACAGATGATGTATTTATGTTGCCGCTACAACAACTAATACTAAAAAGTACGGAACCCTCGGTGGGCGAGTCCGACTCGCACTTGGCCGGTTTTTTCTCTTTCACTTATAAATTTAGGTATTTCGCCATCGCCTCCATTTCATTCGGCATTTTTTCATGGTCGGGTTATGCCATCATAGCAAACCCGACCATGAAAAAATGCCCGGTCGGTGATAAAAATAAAGCATGGCACTATTTTCTCTTTCCTCTTATAGGAATCGCAATAAGACTATCTTTCTCTATCAAAGAATGTCAGGCCCTTGAACCTAATTTAGTTTTTTTAAATTTACTTTTTTGAAAGTCTGTACAACGACTGGTACCGTCAAAATATCTCTTTCTCGCTCTCGGCGTACGGCCCCCACCTGTAAGTAAGAGCGAGAAAGAGATATTGCTTTCTCGCTCTTACTTACCCATAAGTAAGTCACACAATGACCTTGGTGCGGTGCGGTAATGTGTTAGCCGCTTTATAGCCGTATTTAATAGACTATCGTAAAAGCCGTTAGAGACTACCACACCTCACCGCGACCTTGGTGCGATGCGGCACACGTATCGATAGTGCGCAAGGTGGTCACCGTACGTACGTTAAGGACGCAGCTTTAAGTTAGAGCGAGAAAGGAATATTATAGCCGTATTTAACAGACTATCGTAAAAGCCGTTAGAGACTACCACACCTCACCGCGGCCTTGGTGCGGTGCGGCGCACGTATCGATAGAGTGCAAGGTTGTCACTGTACATACGTTAAGGACGCAGCTATAAGTTAGAGCGAGTAAGAGATTTTTACCGCACCAATACGGCTTTTCGAGATATTCTCTTTCTCGCTCTTATGGGTGTGGCGCACCAAGATCGCGGTGCGGTGCGGTAGTCTGTTACGGCTTTTACATACGATCGCACATACGCCGCACCGCACCAAGGGCGCGGACCGATGCGGAAAATGGGGTTGGCCAGTCGACATAATTAGCAGAGGGCGCCAGCATAGCTTGCCCTGTCAATCCCTACAATTGAGACAAATTTTTGTTTTTTTAATTCCCTGGATGCCAGCCCTTTAAGCCAATTCTCATAGAAAAAGGGGCAAGCTATGATGGCGCCATCTCTGCAAACCTTTGACAGTTGCCAACCCCATTGGCTGACCGTTTACCTTAAAGATCCGACCGTATCCGATCCGTAAATATAGATGCTTTTCCCCACCGTTTTGTATGGTTTATGGTGGGCTGGTGGGCTACAAATTCTGTCCCTCACGGGCACACGCGGTAAGCCACTTCTATAGGATCCAACCTTCTATGTGCCAAAGCAACAATAAAATAAACATGTGTCATCTTGATGAGTACGATGTGGATGACACATGTCTGACATGTTACCAAACACAATAATAAAATTTTATGGAGTTTTAATATAATTTTTAGTGTGGTGTATGCATGTTACAGTCTCAAAACAAATATTTGAATGGATTGGATACCTTACATACATTGAATATAGGTTTGAGTTCAATTCAATCTCAAGTCAGAACAAAGGTCACGTGGTACATTTTTTCAAATTAACTTTTTAGTACTTTTTCGGGAAAAAATCAAAAAACTAAGAGCTTATTGCAAATCTGTAGCATGAGACGAATCAAATGACATATAATTTATTAAAATCGGACCATAACTGTAGATC
This sequence comes from Cydia strobilella, assembly GCF_947568885.1. Lineage (NCBI taxonomy): Eukaryota > Metazoa > Arthropoda > Insecta > Lepidoptera > Tortricidae > Cydia > Cydia strobilella. The sequence continues at coordinate 16,105,338 of NC_086041.1, read as the reverse complement.
TGATGGGATGGACAAAAATCGGCCTCGCGTAATATATATATATAGATATATATATATAGATGTGTAGATTCAGCCGAATATTCCGATGTTGCTCGATACTCCTGTTGGATCGGCATGACGGCACAAGATTCAATTTGCGGGAGGAAACGTCGGAAAGTGCTGAATACAGCAGCAAAATAATAAATGTACGGTCGAGTTTAAATGTGCAATGTGCATAGCATACTATCGTGCACTTATTAACATGGCTTAAGTATTAAGAAATGTCTAACGTTGACGTTGACGTTGACTGTGAGTAGTTAGCGTCAAGAACAGATTTCTTCTGATACAATTTTGGGCTGAGTTATATATGTAGTGTTTGTTAGTAAAGTCCATATGGTTCTCGGTCGCGCTTTAAAAAATTTAATGTCAGTTGCGTAAATACAGCTTCCAACCTATTTTAATTAGGTCTCTAAACATAGATGCTAACTTTTTATTCATTATTACATATAGGTAGTAAAGTACATAACTTATGGATCTTATATATATTATGTTAATAGGATTATCCGCTTTCTGTCTAGTCATTTGTTCTAAAAACTCTTCAACACCAATTTTTTTAATATGTGAAAACGTAACTATCTATAAACTTAATTGGTTTTCTCGACGTTGTCAAAAATATGTACAAAGGCGTTAGGCAGGATAGCGATTCAATATGCATGCAAATTTAACTTGTGCAGAATAGTGTTCCGTATCGATTGAAGAGGATTTTGTGTGAAGCTAAAATAAAAGTTTTTATCTGATCAAAAATACTGCTGAAATACTGTGGAATAAACTTGCCGCCCACGGCCCACGGTAAATTTAACGTAACTTATAATCATTACTATGCAAAATACTCGTGTCTCCATAAATGTAATCCCATAGCGGGTCGGGGTTCAAATCCGGGCCGTGCTTAAAAATTGAATCGCCGCGCCAACTGGCCCGAGGAGGCTATTAAATGTAAATAGGAGGATAACCAGTCAAGCGCGAGCTGGGCATCAAAGCATCGTTCCGTAATATGTAATGTTTTTAATATTGGAGGAGAAAACTTCATCGTCCATTTCCATGACTGCATTTTGCATCGCCGCGAGCCAATATCCAATATTTTATACATAGCAATTTTATATAAATTCGAAGTCTTACTAGTATGTATAATGTTTAAGGCGAACATTATTTATAGTCGCGCCCACCCGGACACGCCACGACGCGTCTTATTACAATGTCGCTTCATTATGCTGTCAGTCGCGGCTAAAACTGCCACTATTAACTGTTACAAGGTGGCATGGTCTTGGTTGGCTGTGTATGTTAATGGTGCCTAGACAGGCGAGCCGCCAGCCACCCTGTTCATAAACTCTTTTTCTAGTAGCTCGTTTCTAGTCTAATAATATTTGTAACCACTGTCGATACGTGGAAGGCAGTTACACTGGTTTGCCAACGAAGCAGTCATCATCAAGCTTCATGAATTTTCACCCTGGTTGTAAATCTACCACCCTATTATTACCGTGAAAACGAATTAAGGAACTAAAAATAAAAGGAATAACTTTAGATCGTTCAGTATATGTTATGATATATGCTATGCCCCCACGGGGTCCATGTGGAACTACCAAGAATTTGTAATACCTATAAAACCATGGTTGCAATAAATAAATATGAAATATGAAATATCTTACATATTACGGCTGTATATTTGGATTTGTTTTCTATGCTTCTTTTTTTCAAGGAGAAGGTGTTTGTTTGGTATACCTATTCCCATTTGTCCCCGCCGGGCACGGATGAGAATATATGGGCGGTTCAAATAAATTATTCCCATTTATGGTGACGGTCACGTGGGCCGGGGACAAATGGGAATAGGCACACCGTTTGTTTGTATGTTCTGCATAAAAATGACGAAACAGCAAATTCTGTTCTTTAGTAGGTAGGTATAACCCAGAATTTATAGGGGAATATATAAATTATTATAAATGTCTTCGACATAACACTAAGTTAATTCGCATGCGCGCGGATTTACTTAGCTCCACTTGCACCATCCCACTAACCCGGTGTTAACCGGTTATACCGTTAACCCAGTCAAATTGTACTGGTAACCATGGTAACTCCAGGTTTAACCGGTTAACCCTGGTTTAGTGGGATGGTGCAAGTGGTCCTTAGTCGAGTTTAAATAGGTACTATGCGATATGTCTCCAGCGGATCCCTAAAAAGAAACAATCCGCTACACGTTGCTTTTATGACCTTCGAGCTCCGTTCTCGTATTCATTGGTTTTCTCCCTTCTTTATTACTATCGTTTGAATGCTATTCTTTTCTAACTTACTCGTACTCGCTAATGGCTGTTTACTTAAAGGTTAACCCCATGTTTGCAGGAACTATGGTTTTATTGGATGGATTATATTATTATTAGGTTATATTATATTATATTATATTAGGTCCTCAGCTCACATGACTTAAAACTGGCCACTAAGATATCCGTTTATGTGGCAGTCGTGCTGCCTAACCTTCTATACTCCGCTGAGACGTGGACCGTTTATCGCCGCCATATTCGCATGCTGGATCGGTTCCACCTCAGATGCCTACGCAAGATACTGAAGATCCGATGGTCTGATCGTGTTCGGAATACCGAAGTACTGCGTAGAGCAAATGTGGGTGGTATCGAGGTATACCTCATGCGACGTCAGCTTCGGTGGTGTGGTCACGTTTCACGGATGAACGACCAGCGTGTGGCTAAGCGCATCTTTTATTCTGAGCTTGAGGAGGGCAAGCGGAAACAGGGCGGCCAATTCCTCAGGTACAAAGATGTGCTTAAGCGGCACATGAAAAAGTGTCGTATAGAGCCCTCGCGATGGGGGCAGCGGGCAGCCATACGAACAGAATGGCGGGATACAATAAATGCCCGGGTGGCTGAATTCGAATCGCGACGGCGCTTAGAGCTGGATTCCAAGCGCGACGAAATAAAGGCCAGACCACCTGCGGCAATACATTATAATTACTCAAATGGTGTGCTCACATGCCCGCAATGCTCGCGAACTTTTGGAAACAAAATCGGCTACGTCAGCCACTTGCGAGCACACCAGAGACAACAATAACGGAGTTGACAGCAGTCGCCGTGGCCGAATCGGCCGTGGAGTTATTATTATTATTATATTCTTATGGGTAACTAACTACTATACCTATTAGTTAGTCATAGTCACACAGAATCATGTAATGTACTTATCTAAACTAACTAAACTAATGTATAAGGGCGCGACCAGACTCTCCTTCAAACAAGTAACATGATTACAAAATATTTCTCTAGTAGGGGAGACCGAGGTGAGTTGTGACAGAGGAGAGTTGTGACATTGTCTTTTTTTTGGAACCTAGTTTTGGCGATATTCTTACGGTGGATCATCATCTTAATAAGGATAACATAATTATAATTAGTAAAATCTACCGTTTCTATAAACTTCACTGTAGTATAAACTGAAATAGATACCATACACTAAAGAAAATGTGACCACATCCACTGGTGGCCAAGGCGGTAATAGGGAGGTGTTCAATGTGGTGTTGTATGTATGATAACAAAAAAAATGTTATTTTATGTGGTAGGTACTTACCTAGTAGTAGTGCTCATCTAACTTACGTTGCTACAAACAACATAGCCCAAGCCACCTTTTTATAAAAGTTAGGTTATACAAAGTTCTAAGAACAAATTAAATTATTTTCCATGAAAATATTTTAATTTTCAAGAAGACACACTACTATTTAATCTATAAACTGAAATCTGGACACTGGAGGCTTTGGTCATTTTTTTCTTCGTATATGACATTTATTTCAGTTTGTACAAAGTTATTGGATCTCGTTAATAGCATCTTGAAGTTTAATTTATTAATGTACAAAGTTCTGCTCTCGGTCGTTAAAGGCTATCCCGTTACGCGGGCTTTTTAAGTATATTTAGACAAGTACCTACTTTAGCAACAGTTCATTTTTAGGTTGCGATGAGATCGCACAAATTACAAAGAAGTCACTTAGGAATTAGGATGTTGTGGCGTAAAAACAACTTATTTAATTATAAATAATATTTTTTGTGAAATACAAATACTTAACACATTGATTGCCGGGAACCCGCTCGGCGGCTTCTCTGCTCGTAGTCGCTTTCCTTTACAAACTGGGAAAACGCTGGTATCAGCTACGAGCGTAACGCTACGAAAACGTTGGCAGTGAATGTGTTAAGCCAATATGTGCTACGCCGTAGCATGTAGCAAAAGATGTAGCGAAAAAGTTTATTTTTAATACAGTTGCTCAAAAAGTGCTACTTTTCGTGGCTGTTTAGCGTGCGGAAAGTTGGTTTTCGCGAACTAGTGCTTTTTACTTTTCCAATTTTTTTAAATTTTTACTTGTTCCAATTCATAACTACTTATTGATGAGTGTTAATATTAGTTTCATTTAAACGTCGTAATCAACATAAAAACCTACTGTTATAGGTTATAGGTTATCGCGGGCTTGGTTTCCGCAACTCGACGTCATATAATGCGCCTATTTTGCGTGATGGGTTGACGGCACTACTCTTGCCAACCCAACTCTTCCAGGAAGCCTAGCAGACCCTTGATGTTGCCGACGACTTCTGGGAGAGACCCCGGCGAGCCGAGGTATTGTGCCCGGTATTCTGCCACCCCTGGACATTCGAGGATGACGTGGGCGGCTGTCTCTTCTGCCTCCATGCATGCCCTGCAAAGGGGGCCATCTGTAACACGCATGGTTAGTAAGTGCTTGTTTAGTGGGGCGTGGCCAGTTATAGCTCCAGTTAATAGCCGGAGCTGTGGCCTCTTCAGCAGTCGCAGCCTCCGTGACAGACCTGGGTTGATCGTCGGGAGGGCTTCCTTCGCCTGTCTGCAAGTACCTAGGTTAGTCCAGTACTGTTGGTGTTTTACCTTGGTGTTGTGTCGCAGCATGCTCCGGAGCCAGGCATATGGCAGAGGTAGGATTGGCTCCGGTCCTGCCACCTTTAGTTCCGAGCCTCCTCTTGCTAATATGACGGCTGCATCGTTACCTCGCGAGTTGCTGTGTCCTTTAATCCACTGCAGAGTTACGCTATTGGTGGTACATACCTCTGACAGAGCTTTGTGGCATTCGTAGATTAGCCCTGAGGTCAAAGTATAACTTTGCAGGGCTTGTAGTACCGACCGACTATCGGAGAGTATGCGGATGGGGTAGTCCAGTACTTTCCTTGAGACGATTGCGTGTGCTGCCACTATGATGCCCATACATTCTGCCTGGAAGACTGTGTTATGTGTACCAAGTGGTGACGAGATGTGTATGTTTAGGTCCTCTGAGAATGCCCCAGCGCCAGTGCCTGACCTTGTCTTTGATCCATCCGTGAAGATTCTCAGCTTCCTTGGGTTGAGTCCTTCACGGGGTTCTTCGTATAATTGTATTTTGTACTTTTTGTCGAAGACGAATTGCCTGGGTATCCTGTCAGTCACCGCCTCAATTTTCCTTACCTATGGCCTCGTAGAGGATCTCGGTTTGTGGCACCCTAGGCGGTCTCCAGAGATTAGATTTTTTGAGACGTACCGCCGCAGCTAACGCTTCCTGTTGTATGAAGAGGTGCAACGGCGGCAGGCCCAGTAGGGCTTCCAGGGCCGCAGTTGGTGTTGTCCTCTTGCAGCCCGTGGCCGCCATACAGGTCAGCCTCTGGAGTCGTTGTAGTCTAGCTTCCACTGTGGATAGTTTGGTGCGTGGCCACCATACTATCGCGTCGTAGCTTATTATTGGTCGTATGATTGCCTGGTAAAGCCATAGAGTTATCCTGGGAGTTAGTCCCCAGGTTTTACCCACCATTCTACGACATTGCCAGAATGCGATTGTAGCTTTGTCAATTTTGGCCTTTAAGTGATTACTCCAATTTAATTTGCTGTCGAGTATTACCCCTAAATACTTTACCTCTGCAGATAGTTGGAGTTCTGTATTGAACAGTTTGGGAAGGCGGTAGTTTCCCAAATTGCGTTTGTTGGTGAACATAACCAGCTCCGTCTTGCGTGGATTGACTGTGAGTTCGTTGTTATTGCACCAGCGCTCCACGATGGCTAGTGCAGAGCGGGTAACCTCGCATACCGTACCTGAATGGTTGCCGCTCGTTAGTATCACTATGTCGTCGGCATAGCCGATTGTGTAGTAGTGATTGTTGTTTAGTGTAGTGATCAGGTCGTTCACCACTAGGTTCCATAGAAGTGGTGATAGGACTCCGCCTTGAGGGCATCCCTTTGCCACTAGTGCCTGTTGTGTCTCACCTGTCCCGAGTTTGAGGACTCTCTGGCTCAACATGTTGTTTATCCATTTGGTCATAACTGCATTCGCTCCGTGCCTTACCAGTGCTGCTGTTATGCTGCTGAACCTGGTCCTGTCGAAAGTTCCCTCTATATCAATGAAGGTTCCTAAGCACATGGACCTGCTTTTAATCGCCACCTCGATTTTGCTTACCACTGCATGAAGTGCCGACTCTGTCGATTTGTCAGGGCTGTAGGCATGTTGGTTGGGATGTAGGGGCACATTACTCAGCACCCTCTCCCTCAGATACCTGTCACACAACCTCTCCAAGGTTTTCAGCATGAAGGAGGTCAGGCTGATGGGCCTAAAGGATTTAGGATCTGAGTAGTCGCTTTTACCTGGCTTTGGTATGAAGATAACTTTGACCTCTCTCCATCGTTTCGGCACGTATCTGTGAGCCAGGCAGGCGCGCAGAACGGTGGTCAGCCTCAGGGTGAGATGTTCCCCGCCCCATTTAAGTAGCGCAGGGAAGATCCCGTCCATTCCTGAAGACTTGAAGGAGTCAAAGCTGTTTATGGCCCACTGCGTGCGCTGCAGGCTGATTACCTCGTGTGTCTGTAGCCACTCGTCCTCTTTCGGAGTAGTCTCCTCTTCCTCCATACTCACTGGGTGCGATATAACGCAGCCAACCTACTGTTAATGTAATAATACGAAAAATATGCATATTTCATATTTTATTACTTACCTCTTCATCATTATAAGTATTATTACGTTACGTTTATTTTTTAATGTTGAAAAACCGTTCTGAATAAGTTGTCTGAATGGAACGGAACGCCTGTCAAAGAAGAGGCGTATTTTCTTACTGCAAGAATGTTTTAAGTTTCCAAAGGCAACATTCGATATTGTTTTTTATAAATATACGATACACAAATAATCAAAGATAACGATATAAATATCGTTACCTAAAGTATACCTAAAGGTAATAATAGTACAATGTTTTAATATTTACAATTGTTTCTGTCTTACAGAACATGCATTTGAAAAAAAAAAACTTTCATTGAAGTGGGTTCAATAATAATAACAAAATCTATTCTAGTCGAATAAAAGCTAGAAAAACACTTCTTCATAATGTGAATGTCAATGATGTCACAGAATTAATAATATAAAAGTTTCGAATTCCGTTCCTTACTTGTTGCTTTTCTTATTTTTTCGCAACTGTATTAAAAAACGTCGTTCGATACACGTGCGGAAATGTCATTCTTCACTCGTCCCGAGTCTTGCCACTCGCCTACGGCTCGTGGCAAGATATCTCGGTCCTCGTGATGTAATGACGTACTTTCCGCACTAGCATCGAAATGTACTGTTCCATAATACTCTATGTGCCTATTCCGTTAAACAATTTGTTTGTTTTGATCTTGTATTGATACAACCTTTTGACACGACTCGCATCACACGCGCACCAATAAATACAAATAACACGATCAAAATCTTAACAAATTGTTAAATCAGAATTGTATTGGCGTCTATGTTAGCTACACAAAGATTGAGAAGATGATACCTCTTCTTTTTCTTCGACTATGGCGTAAACAAATAGGAGGATATTGATTGGGACTTTTTCTACATATATTTACAACACATATGGTGCTACTTTCCCGCACTAGCACTTTCGCATATGTCGAAAATTTAAAGGGCTATATGTAGGGCCAACTGTAAAACGTTGTACGATACACGTGCGAATAGGTAATTCGCAACTCGTTGAGAATTTCCTACTTTTCGCACTTGTATCGTAATGTACTAATGTGTATTATTTTTTGATATAAACTCCGATAAAGTTATTTTATAACTTAGTATTTTTTTTGTAAATATTTTTGGTTTTTGTTGTTTTTTTTCTTGTTCTTGACATTCGACAATACCTAGGTTGGCCCTAGATTGTATAAATTGACATCTCTTTTTTTGTGACATTTGTTTTATTTATTTATTTTATGTTCTATTGTTTGATTTCTGTTCTAATTTTAAGTTGACGATCTTTTAGTGAAAGCCTTTGTTTTATCCCTTTTTATAAAATACTCTGCCTTTTTCTTTAAGAAATAAATATATCTAATCTAATCTAATATATTTATATTTATGGTTGGATGTATGGTCTCCTTATAGTAATCATTTCATCAATTCAACATGATATTGCACCGCGTAAAAATCATCTGCTCTGCTTAAAAGTCGACTGGCAGAGAATGCTTTATCGCATTAAGTCCGCCTTTTGTACGATATATTAATTTCCGTTTTGCAATAAATAATTTTGAAATCAATATACCGCTAAAGGCTAATTGGCGCATGTAGGTATACACCTTTGTTTGTGTTTACGCCGTAATGAAGTGTCGGCGGGGCATCGACGCGCCGGTATGCGGTATCGGTATCGATAACGTTGCCGCGGTTCCCTGCTGAGTGCTGGCGACTGCGACTGGGTCAGCCTCGGACAAGGACACACATTCATTTCATTCATAACTTTATATTTATTTTATCTCAGCCGCTAAAGATGAAAATGGGAACGATTATTTAGGACGTATAATTTTTTTTTACCTAAGTAAGTATGCATTCCTTGACAAAATGTCGACCTATATTTATTTTTCTCTTGTCGTGATGATTTTCAATAAAAAATATAAAAATAAAACGATGTAACTAACAACATATTACAATTGCACGATGGAAACTGTGAACGCGTACGTACCGTCCCACACCAATGTTCTCTAAATTGCAACCTACAAAAGCTAGTGACACACAAAGTTAATTTTATAATATGGATTATTGCCCTAAATCTTATTTTACTTATCCAATTGACGCGATATAAGGCTGGAGTTCACAATGAATATGAACGAAAGACATGCGCTGCAGTCAACGTAAACACATCAGCTCCGAGTTATTTTCGTTGTTAAAAATGGAAAGCTGCCGCCTAAGCGCTAAAACACGAGTTAGACTTAAAGAATAGTGCTTGACTACTGGGCGACATTGGTATCTTGCAGTGAAAGTGCGCATATGTGTAATAAAAACTTAAATAAACCCGGAGTGATACGGAGGCAGAAGAAGTGCAGAGGAACATAACACGGAGTTTTTATTTATTTATACAAGTCAACACCAGCAGTGCGAGGCAGGAAGTTTAAGTTGTGTTGTGGCGTACAAAAAGGAATAAAGTTACAATTTATCGGTTAAAGTGATTTGTGCTATTTCGTTTTATCTTCTTATTTTGAGGGTGAACTTAAACGTGGGTCGTGACGTGACGGCTAACGAGCAACGTCTTTAGCCTGTAGTAAGGAGACTCTTAAATTCGCAGTTCTTATATCGAGCCGTTTGGTCTAGTGGCTTACGCCACTCCTTTTGGCTGTGTAAGCATCAACTTCCCGAGTTCGATCCCCAGCAACGATGAACTTTTTGTATTTATTTACTAAAGACTGTACGAATGTAGAAGTTATTGTCGTCGACGGAACCACGGCTTGAAGGAATGTAATTGCAAAAAGGAAAAAATAAAACTACAAAGCTATACAGGAGCTGGAGGCGTATTTCGGCGTGCTGTCAAACAACTGTGTTGGTCCCGTGGAGACGGTGTCGGGTTAAAATACACGTCAGACTAACGTTCCGGGTTCAAACCTGCGGTAGCGGTGATATTTGTTATTGTGTTTATTTGATTTTTCTTTCTGAATTTTGTTTGTTCCTTTGTGTTTTGCAATTTTAGTTTTTTTATATATATATTCTTAGGTTTCTTTATTTTTTTTCTTTGTGAAGCTGCAGTTTTTAGTTTGGTAGAAATTGCAATCTTAACGTTTGAAGTAATTCTATGTTTAAAAAAAAAAAAATATACGTGATTTTATTTGTGTACCTAACGATTTTTAGGATATAGGGATTAAAAAATTTTGTATTCAGAATTATTATTATACATGCACCTATCTTTTTGATGAATTAATAATTCGTACTGTTTTTTGTTTGTGTGGTAGGATTTTTTTTTTTTTTTTAGTTTTAGAATTTTGGAATTGTGACATAATATTCAATTTATTTTATTCAAATTGTGACATATTTAATTTATAGACGTTATTTATTTGCTATTTATACTTTCAATGTCGAATGAGGCCAATGCCGCTAATGTCACCCCTCCCCAGCCTTCGCCTCGGGGGAACGCCGACGCTGACCCAGTGCCATGTCCGTTTTGCTCACCTGTTCGTTTCTTCAAGGGTCAAAAGGGGCTTAACATTCATTTAACCCGAGTCCACGGCTCAAATGCATCGCGTGCTGATCATAATCCAACCGGAGTTTCAAGCGATGGGTCTCGGGAGGTGCCTCAAACGCAAACGGGACTGGGCCTTGCTGATATACCAGCTTTAAAGGCTAAGGTTCGGGTATTGAGACACATACCTAAGGGAGCTAGGTGCCTTGCTGCAGGTAAACTGTGCTCGGTCATAAATGATTGCTTGCGCACTAATAGTGTTGAGGATTGGTGCAGTTTGCTTTCTTTTTCTTACTCGGCTTTAAGGGTGCCGGATGCCACTGAACCCCAATCGCTGACAACAAAGGTAAAAAATAACATTAATGTCATCAATCAATGCTTTCCACTCACACAGTCCTCGAACAGGCCGGCCTCAGTATACCGGGCTATTGAGACTAAAGTGCATGATGGTGACCTAAGGGGAGCCGTTCGACTGCTTCTCTCGGATTCTGCTCTGGCTCCTGATAACGATAATACCCTACAGGCTTTGAAAGATAAACACCCGCCACCGTCGAGGTTAGTAGGTATGCCTCCTGAGCCTGGTAGTGCAAACCCTTTTTTGTCCGTAACGCCAATGGACGTGGCTGGGGCAATTGCCTCTTTCTATAACGGGTCAGCTTCTGGGTTCGATGGTTTGAGGCCCCAGCACCTAAAGGAACTGACTTCACCTTCCGCGGGGGATAACGGTCCCCGTTTGTTGGACTCCCTCGCAAAACTTTGCAATTTTTTACTGAGAGGTATGCTGAATATAGAGGTTAGGCCGTTCCTCTATGGGGCATCGCTTTGTGCTTTATCCAAGAAGGACGGTGGCATCAGACCAATTGCGGTAGGCAGCATTTTCCGTCGTCTCACGGCTAAACTTTGCTGTCGAGCAGTAAGGGAGCCAATGTCGGGCTATTTGCTCCCCAGGCAGATGGGTTTTGGCACTGTGCTAGGCTGTGAGGCGGCGATTCATGCCACTCGTCACTATGCTGTTGAGCGCCATGCATCTGATAATGTCATCATCAAGCTCGATATAAAAAACGCGTTTAACACGGTGGAAAGAGATATCATTCTGAAGGAAGTCCTGGAGAAAGCTCCCTCTTTATACCCTTTCATTTACCAATGCTATGCCGCTCCAAGTAACTTGTTCTACTCTGGTAATGTCATCCAGTCGCAAGTCGGGGCTCAGCAGGGAGACCCCCTAGGGCCCCTTATTTTCTGCTTGGCCATCCATAGAATAATCTCGGAGGTGAAAGCCCCGTTAAATGTCTGGTATTTGGATGACGGCGTCATTGGAGGTAGCCCAGACGTGGTCGTCGAGAGTTTAAAGACCTTAATACCAGCTTTAAAAGGGATCGGCCTGGAGATTAATCCATCCAAATGCGAGTGTTTCACCTGCGGGGGCATAACCAGGGAAGCTTTTACGGAACTTGAAGCGGTTTTGCCTGGAATGAGGCAGATTGATAAATCCTCCTTCCATTTGCTAGGTGCTCCCATATTCTCCGAGGGTGTCAGCTCGGTACTACAACTTAAAAGGCAGGCACTCTCGGGGGTACGCGAGCATTTGGCCCATCTGGCTGCCCATGTCTCCCTCATTTTGTTGCGGAACTGTTTCGCGTTGCCCCGCATGGTGTACACTTTACGCACGTCCCCCACTTGGCTTTTTGAACAGGATATGTTTTCTCTGGACGACACGCTCAGGGTTGCGTTGGAATCGCTGCTGAATGTGAGTCTGAACGAAACTCAGTGGCGTCAGGCTTCCTTACCGGTTCGATACGGCGGTCTTGGTGTTCGGCGAGTACAGGACATCGGTTTGGTGGCCTTTTTAGCGTCGGCGCATGGTTCGGCGGGTCTCGTTGCTCGCATTCTGGGAGTCCAGGGTAGCGATGTGTGCGTGCCATTCGTTTCCGAGGCTTTGGCGAAATGGGCCACATTATGCCCTACCGGTGAACGTCCTGATAGCGTGGTGGTGCAGAGAGCATGGGATGACATCCTTTGCAAGCTTGCGCGTGCAAGTTTGGAGAGTGGGGCTTCGGGGACCGACTTGGCGCGCCTCAAGGCGGGTACCATGCCTGAGTCGGGAGCGTGGTTGCATGCTTTGCCGTCTCCGCACCTGGGCACACTGTTGGACAACGACTCTCTGAGAATTGCAGTGGCCCTAAGGTTGGGATGCAAAGTGTGCAACGCGCACCGATGCATTTGTGGTATGATGGTTGAGGAGAATGGTCACCACGGGCTGAGTTGCCAGAGGTGCGCCGGTCGTCTCCCGAGACACCACTCTTTAAATGAAATTGTGCGGCGGGCAATGGTGTCGGCCAATATCCCGTGCATATTGGAACCACCAGGCTTGTCACGGTCAGACGGTAAAAGACCCGACGGGCTCACCTTAGTTCCCTGGCGGAGGGGGCGGTGTCTTTTATGGGATGCAACATGTGTTAGCACATTTGCTGCGTCCCATCTAAGACACACGGTAAAAGCGGCAGGTTCAGCGGCAGAAATTGCCGCCAAAAATAAGCATGCCAAATACTCCGGGTTACAGGGGGCGTACGATTTTGTGCCCGTTGCTGTCGAAACAGCCGGACCATGGTGCAGCGAGGCGTCCGAATTGTTCAGAGAACTGGGTCGGCGGCTGAGAGAGAGGGGGAGCGATCCCCGATCTGGGTCTTGGCTTGTCCAACAAGTCTCCATTGCCATACAGCGCGGCAACGCTGCGAGTGTGATGGGGACTTTTGGACCAGGCATGCCACGGAACGGGTCTTAGGTTAGTTGATAGTTTTAAATTTGGGTTTATAATAATTATTTATTTAACTTATATGACGAATATAACAAAAAGGAAAAAATATGAACGAATATGTAAGTATACATTTATGTAGCCACATCACAACGCATAAATATAAAACTAAAAGGGGCAGAAATGTAAATAAGGCAGACATTCTGGCCGCGATGTGTTGCGCAACTTCGCGGCACCCGACATCCGACCACGCAAAAGCCGGAAACTCCTCTCCTACAGCCAAAAATCTAGTTGAGTATTCAGAAATGTACTTACCCAGATACGTACATACCCAAGCGCATTATTGATATGAATATGTTTCATAAACACATTATTATTATTCAGAGCCTACTGTGTCCCACTGCTGGGCAAAGGCCTCCCTCCTCTTTTTCCACTCGTCTCTGTTTAGTGCTATATCTGGCCAGCCTCTGAAGAAGGAGTCCACGTTATTCCGCCATCGCCGACGAGGTCTGCCGGATCCCCGGTTAGACTCGTGGAGCTCCCACTCCGTGGTTAACTTGGCCCACAAGTCGTCCGGCATTCGGCAGACATGACCAGCCCAGTCCCATTTCAACTTAGCCGCTTTCCGAGCTACGTCTATTATATTTGGCCAGCCTCTCAAGAAGGAGTCCACGTTATTCCGCCATCGCCGACGAGGTCTGCCGGATCCCCGGTTAGACTCGTGGAGCTCCCACTCCGTGGTTAACTTGGCCCACAAGTCGTCCGGCATTCGGCAGACATGACCAGCCCAGTCCCATTTCAACTTAGCCGCTTTCCGAGCTACGTCTATTATTTGAGTCTTAGAGCGCAGCGTGGTGATTCGGACTCGATCCCTTAATTTTACACCTAATATGCTGCGCTCTCTGGCAAACCCCGAGTTTGGACTTCTGAGCTTCCGTCAAAGACCAGGCCGCGTAGCCAACACGCCAATCGCTTACGCTCCGTAGCGATCGAAACGCAACTATCACTGTCGCACTAATATGGAAGAGTGATAGAGAGACACAAAGCGTTTCGTTGTCGAAGCGATAGCGATTGTCACCTTGGCTAGGCCGGCAGGTCTGAGCACCGTAGGTGAGAACTGGAAGTACGCACATGTCCATGAGCCTACGCTTGAGTGACACATATCTGATGAAAAATATAAGCTACTCAACTGGCACAAAATAGGCTAGCTGTTAGTCGGAATAAAGTTCTACTCGTATGAGCGCCCCGCTCTTCATCCATACTTTATTTCTTGATGAAACATTATAGTCGCTGCGATTTATATAGTCATATTTTATAGGTAGTACCTGGGAGATCGAACTTTGCTCGTAAAGTAAAGCATATACCTAAAAACTCTAAAATGCGCTTTTCCCAAGCGATAAGATCTAGCTAGATCGATTTTTCGCCCCCGAAAACCCCCATATAGCAAGTTTCCGAGATCCTCGAAATATATAAATATATATACAAGAATTGCTCGTTTAAAGGTATAAATAAATAAATGGTAATCTCTTGCTTCGCAGACAGAAACTTAATATAATTTTGTTTCACATAAAATGTTTCGTATAATACTTAGTCCTTGTATTTTTAGTTTGTCGAACAGGGAAAAAAATATTTTTTACAATACTACCAGAATGTATAGTAAATGGGAATTTGTTCTTGTAACTAATTTTGCGTTTTCCTAACATTTTTTTCTGTTTAGCCAACCATTTGATTTGAAGCGATTATAATTCGTTTGTAACGGGCAATGTTCAATTTGTTAATATCATAGTTAGTAGTTGAGTTTACTATCTGTAGAGTTGTCACATATACTACGATAAAAATTGTAGGGTCTACCGAATTCTCGTTACAACAACCAGATTTTTTTTTCGGTGAATATTTTTGTTTCAAAGACTATTTACTTGAATGAAACATATGTACATGGGTATGGGGCTACAGTATGGGGTTCTTCAAAAAAGGAGTGTACAGGTTTTTAAAGGGTCGGCAACGCGCGTGTAATATCTCCGGTGTTGCAGGCGTTCATAGGCTACGGTAACTGCTTACCATCAGGCGGGCCGTATGCTTGATTGCCACCGACGTGGTATAAAAAAAAAAATGTCACAGAAACACAATTCAATGAATTTTATAATCAAATTTTTTTATTTAGCAAACTTATCAAACAGTAGAGTTATGTTTGGGGTATTCTTGTTTCGCAGAAGTGCTCTGAAGAACTGTTTGACATGATGCCAACGGCCGCTTTCTATCACCGCACCGCTCGCCATCGGCAGGGTGTTCACCCTCACACCCTAGCACCTAAATGCTCGCGTACTGTGCGGTTTAAGAGGAATTTCCTCCCGCGTACGCTTCGGCTGTGGAATGAGCTCCCTGCCGAGGTTTTCCCGAGGGGCTACAGTATGGGGTTCTTCAAAAAAGGACTGTACAGGTTTTTAAAGGGTCGGCAACGCGCATGTAATATCTCCGGTGTTGCAGGCGTCCATAGGCTACGGTAACTGCTTACCATCAGGCGGGCCCTATGCTTGATTGCCACCGACGTGGTATACAAAAAAAGACACAAATTTCACAGAATTTCGTCTCACAAGAAACTGTTTCATGGTCCTTGTATTTTTATTTTGAATATTCTTGTTTCAACACCTATGGATGACACACTCAAGTTAGCGTTAGAGTCTATTTTAAATGTGCATCTGAATGGGACGCAGTGGACGCAGGCTGCTCTTCCGGTGCGTCATGGTGGGCTTGGGATCCGTCGGTGTGGTGGCTTTCCTTGCCTCAGCGCATGGGACTTTGGGGCTAGTCACTCGTATATTGTCTAGCAATGGTGGCAATCCCCAAATACCTTTTGCTGCTGAAGCATATCTCAAGTGGTCCTCTATTTGTCATGGTACTGAGCCGCCAAGCAATCCTGCCACTCAAAGAGGTTGGGATGACATATTGTGTAAGAAGGTGGTTACGGATTTGCTGAGCGAGGCAGTCGGCTCTGATTTAGCGCGCCTCAAGACCGCATCTAGGTGTGAGTCAGGAGCATGGCTTCATGCATTACCTTCCCCCCAGTTAGGCACGCTGCTGGATAATGATTCTTTAAGGATTGCGGCTGCCTTACGGTTGGGTTCGAAGGTTTGCGAGGTGCATAGATGTATTCAAATTCAAATTCAAATTCAAATGTTTTATTCATGATAAACTTAAAACTAAAATTACATACAAAAGTATACTAAAGCTATAGAAACTTATAAAATAGGTAGGAGTTGAAGTTTACCACGAAATGGTCTCGCCTCAGCATAATGCTGAACCGAAGGTCAGCGCTGATCTTCCGGCGGGACCATTTTGGGTCACGATCGCAGCCGTACGACACGGCCCAACCATAAGCTGAACGCAGCCTTTGCAGCAGCGACCAGCGCCATCTTGTCTACTGTCTATGGCAGTACTTGACAATGTCATTATTGACAACAACATGTGTATGAGAATAAGAAATGGCTATGCCGTATATGTGGAGCCATGGTTCAGGAGGACGGACACCATGGGCTTAGCTGCCAGAGGTGCGCTGGTCGTTTTTCGCGTCACCACGCGATAAATGAGGTAGTTCGCAGGGCTTTGGTCTCAGCCAACGTTCCCTGCGTCCTGGAGCCTCCGGGTTTGTGCCGTTCGGACGGCAAAAGGCCAGATGGTCTTACGTTGGTTCCTTGGCAGAAGGGCCGGAGCCTCTTATGGGACGCAACGTGTGTTAGCACCTTTGCCCCGTCCCATCTGAATCACACCATCAGTACTGCTGGTTCGGCTGGGGAGTATGCGGCCAAACAGAAGCATATAAAGTACTCTGCCTTGGAACCAACGTATGGGTTCATACCGGTGGCGGTGGAGACTGCAGGATCTTGGGGTGCGGAGGCTAAGGAGTTTGTGTGGCAATTGGGTCGGCGACTAAGAGTAAAGGGGTTGCGATCCTAGCTCCGGATCGTATCTGGTCCAACACACAACTGGTCTGGCTTGTAATAGATGTACTTAGAGATAGTAACTAAATGTAATATCTATATACATATATAAAACGTAAGTTAGTACCTATTATTTTATTTTTTTTATATAACGTAATACTGCATACACTTCACTGTTAACTGGTTAGCGTTAAGGATATTTTTTTTTTCTTATCTTTTTCATGAATTTATAATGTATTAATAATACTTATATTTTATTTTATCAATGTCTCCCGGAGCCTTAAGCTCCAGTGGTATATAAGCTCCGAATAATCAAAATTATTGTATTTATTAAGTGGTGAACGGTGTTGGTCACACATACTGTAAATAGTGTTAAAACTACTATATTTAAGTTTCCCTTGTAGTGATTGTTTGTTTACCTAAATAAATTGAAAAAAAAAAAAAAAAACAGATCTCCTTGGCAATTCAACGGGGCAACGCTGCCAGTGTCATGGTGACTTTTGAACCGGCTACGGTCCGAAGTGGGGACTTGGCCCAGTTTAATTTAGTGTTTAAGATTGACAAAGCCTGTTGCGGATTATATCATTTGTTAGTAGGTGACGAAGCCTGTAGCTGATTTATTGTTGTAAGCACTTGACGAAGCCTGCGTTGCTGATCATGAACTATGTGTTGTATATAATAAATGGATAATTTACATATATTTACTACAATGCAACATATTTCACAGAAACGCACACACAAAGTGAGTTAGGTTAGAACTGAAATTCATACAAAAACGAACAGCTATCAGAAAAGTGGGTTAGGTTATGTTAGAACTGCGACCATCACAGAACCGAGCTGCTAGCAGAAAAGTGGGTTAGGTTAGAACTGCGATCCTTATACTAAACCGAACAGCTATCAGAAAAGTGGGTTAGGTTAGATTAGAACTGCGACCTCCACAGAAACGAATTGCTACTGGAAAAGTGGGTTAGGTAAGGAGCTGCGAGTACTGCAACCCTTTCAGAACCGAACTGCTACCAGAAGTCTGCTGATTTTTTTAAATCTGGACATTCTTGGGCTCATTCTACTCAGAATTGACAGCATTCTCCATCCTGCCATTAAAAAAAGATGTCCCAAAATTTCCGTTCCATTACTTACGTCACGTTTTAGTGAAATAGTATAATATGAATATTTTCATTTATTAGAATTTCTTAGCAACAAAAATCTATACTTAAAAATTTCTACAAAATAAGTATTCTGCGAATGAATTTTTCTATGAAATGATAATATGCGATTTTGTTTATGAGAAACATCATTCTATAAAACGTATGTGTTGGTAAAAAATTTACATGAACTAAATAATATAAGGATAAACAATATATGATTAGAAATTCTATGAAATGAATATCGAAACTTTATATTTTCTTTGAAAAATCTATGATTAAAAGTTCTACGAAGTAAGTATTCTCCGAAGTGATTATTCAATGAACTAATAATATTTGAATCCTTTTATATGAAGCAAAATTCTATAAAAATGTAGTCTATGAAACAACGTACAACCATAAATAAATATACTTACATTGCACGTCAGGCTCCGTAACCGTATGCTACTTTGTAGCTGGCAATATTACTTACACCTACCGATATTTGTGGAACGTTTAAATTCGCAAAACGTCGGTGTAAGTAGTCCCAAGTTTGATAGAAGCAGTGTAATCTGAATTTCTAAGTTTGCCACGATCTTCCGTACCACCATCGACACTGTTAACTGGCCACTTCACGACATTCACTTCACTTCACTTCAAGACATAAGGTTTCTAAATGCTCAGTTAAATGTGTTCCTGTTAGTACAGCGCCGCCGCCCATCCACGAACAAAGCGCGGTGTGGGTGTAATTAATGCGCTTACAGCCAAATAGTTGATGTGCAATCCCCAAAAGGAAACCACGGCATTTGCATTCATCAATAATGCTACCTGGTGCTTGGAAACTGGGTCACCCGGTCCGATATTCGGACATTCGCATAAAGGAAACTGTATTTCATGGGTGCAAGTGCTATTAGAGCTCCTACAGAGGTATAGTTCGCGGCATACATAACTAATAACTATGCACTGTATATAGGTTATAGAAACTGTTACTAGTACCTACTCCAATCCTTACATTAAGGGATGAAACTTAATATATTACTGAGATTATAATGTCTATCACAAATTTGGTCAATTTAGTGGTAACATCCATTGTCCTTCGCCGCTCCATGAAGCAATAACGCGGGACACATTTGTTATTGCCGTGGCCACATTGACCGTTTTTATCGCGTCATTTTTGCTTCTGTTATAAGGCGTGATTTAACCAAATATAAATATGTATTTATTCTAGATTATTACAAAATTTCATGGACTAATCTTGTCTTGGTTGGTCACTTTCACGTTAAATATGATAATTCGTTTTTATATGTGATCTAATACATGTACATTAGCATTAAAGGCTTATTACAATTTCCTAAATTTAGTGACTAACAAGAGGGACGCCGATATACGTGAGACGCGATAAGAGATACATCGTATCGTTTCTCACGTATAGCGGCGTCCCTCTTGTTAGCCACTAAATTAGGATAGTGTAATAAGCTCTCTAGTCCATCAAGAAGTTTGACTGCAGCTGTAGCAGTAAGCAGTGCGATATCCGAAATGCTTTGTGTCTTTCTATCACTCTTCCATATTAGTGCGACAGTGACAGTTGCGTTACGATCGCTATGGAGCGTAAGCGATTGGCATGTTACGCACACGCACTCTGTATTGTTTGTGTAAAACGATTATTACAGCCAAGTGAGGTTGTAAAACCTCGTTTCTTATTTACACAACATACACAAGCATTAGCACAAGTGAATAGAGGCTCTACGGAGCTAGGTCAGAGCTGATAACGAGTAGTGGGTAACACTCGTAAGTTGGCTGAAGGTAATAATCGCTATCTTCGCGCGGCTGGGCGCCAGCGCTGGCCATAAATTACGACCTGCACGCTTATCTAATCACACTGTGCCGTTGCCTTGCAGACCTCACTAGGACCAAGGAATATTATTTCACTTTGCATTTTCGAAAAACCGCTTTACTGCCCTGCGTAAATGGATCAACAAGAGTTTTGGTTAACCTTTTTTGGGGCCTTTAGGTGTAAATAATCTTTTCAACACACTTGCTCAAAACGACGTTTTTAATATTCCACCAATTTTTGGCTCATAATAGTCATAATCCTACACACGCGTGCTCCACCCGTGCTTTTTCATTATATTATCCGAGTGAGTTAAGAAGCTAACTGATTGCTAATAATATGCATGGAAAGGGAGCCTTCTTTAATTGGTCGGACTGGCGGGCACCGGCGCGCCCGACCGCCTGCGCAGTGCGCGGCCCGGCCGGCCCGCCCGCCGCCCGCGGCTAGGGCGAGCACGAATGGGGCGAGCGAGGGCCGGCCGGCACGAGTATGACAGATGAAACACAATAATAACTGTTTTAACTATTAAAATTTGATTAATATGAAAGTTTCTTTTTTTTTCTCGCAAGTGTGTTGAAAAACGTCGTATCAAAAGGCGTGTGCATTGGTCATTACACACATCGGCTTTCTTATTGCGCGTTCGCTTACAGCTCGCGCGCACAATATCGCCTCGTGTGTAATGATCAACTTAGCACATTTGTATCATAATGTACTATTATTTCTCATAAGAATATTACAATTCATATGAAAATGAAAATGAAAAAGATGTTTATTTGGGTAACAAATAAATTACAATTACAATATAATGGCTGGAATTTCCTAGTAGATGAATGTATACATCTGTGTCAGGAAACCCCGCTCTTCCATTTGCGGTCTACAATAGCTGTTTCCGAAATAAACCACATATTTGCAAATTTTATTGCATAGTATATAATCACAACTTCACATTACATGAAAAACATATAGCGTGTCCTTTTATTTTTTATTTTATTTTTTTTATTTTTTAGCCACTGCATAAGATATTTTCTACAATCAAAAAATGACATCGGGTATATTTATTTATTTTATTATTTATTTATTGCACATAAAATTATAAGTACAAATGGCGGACTTAATGCCATAAGGCATTCTCTACCAGTCAACCACTGCACTGCACTGTATATATTTGTTTTCGCGTTAACTTTATTGTACAGATAAGCGGAATGGTATGAGAACTGTCTTTTTGCAAAAACGGACTTGCAGGCAGGTAAGGGCGCTATAGTAGTGTTTCTTCTACGGTTTTGGGTGACGGGTTTGTAGTTAAGTGTCTTGTGTAGCTTCAGTAGTATATGCAAAATATAAAGTTTTCTCATGGTTAATAAGTCGCAGATACCATAGAGTTCCTTTGTAGAATATCTGTAGTGCTTAAAATACATAACCTTTAACAAACACCTCTGTCCTCTCTCAACTCATTTAGTTTTCGTTGCGCCTCCCCAGACAGTTATGCAATAGGACATGATTGATTGAGCCAATGAAATATAAAGTTGATTTAAGAGGCCGTAGTCGATTTTGGAGCAAAAGTTTTAAATTGATAGATTTAGTCGTTGAAATTATACACATTTTGTTACGTAATATCTAAATAACAAGTATTGGTTTCTATTAGCACGTCTTCTCATCTTGCCTTTTAATAATGAGGTCGCAAGCGTGCGTCTCCGGTAATATATGAACAGAAGGCGCAGTTTTTAAAAAATCATCAAAAATTTATGGTGGTAAATTATACAAATTGATGTATAAGAATAGTTTCAACAAATGTTGTAGATTGTTTAAGTATCAAAATTACGTTGAAATTAAGTCGATTTTCAGAGAAATTGTCACTTGTTTTGAAGTAATTTCTGGAGCTAATTGATTTCGTCTAACTTTCATTTACACTACTTCAAAGTCATAATAATAAAAATGTAGTCTGATAAACGTCAAGTACAGGATATGTGTAATACAAAATTACCATGTTTAGCCGTCCAAACTTTACGAAATTTACAAATAAGAGCGACAAAATCAGTGCTTTACGCGCGTTTACCTAAACGCCCATCAGAAAAGCAAACATAACTAATTTGGTGAGTCTGTTTTCAACAAATTGATCTGATAAAAGGTAAGATAGGAAGATGCGCTAATAGAAATCAGTACTTGTTATTTCAATTAGGTAACAAAAGGTGTACAATTTCACCGACTAAATCTATCAATTTTACATTTTTGCGACTAAAATCGACACCGGCCTCTTAATAATTGTTTTGAGGTAACGTATCGTAGCATTTTAAACACCCATATTAGTTTACGTATCCTATTATTTATGTTCTCGATATGACGGTGCCAGGATAATCTCTGGTCAATGTGGATTCCAAGGTATTTAATAGAATTTTGTTTTTCAAGTATAGGACAGTCGCAGTGTTGTGTTGGGATCACAGTGATGTATTTTAAGGTACATTTATCAGCTGGCTGGTTTCTATCGTATTTAGAGAAGCATATAAAATTAGTTTTAGACGTATTAAGAGTTAGGAGATTTGATGCAAGCCAGTTGGAGAGCTTATCTAGTCCTATTTCCGCGTCCCTATATACTGTTTCCCAGCATTTGCCCCTGAACACAACCACGGTATCGTCAGCATAGGGGAAAATCCGACCATTTCTTACACTGAGGTTTGTTAAGTCGTTGATGTATACAAGAAACAAAGTGGGGCCAAGAACACTGCCCTGCGGAACGCCAAACTGCACCCGCGTATCATCGCTTACTTGATCTCCAATTTTTACCTTTTGCAAGCGATTTTGTAGATAGTCCTCAAGTAATCTTAGAGTATTATCTCTAAAACCTATCCTTTCTAGCCTGTTGACAAGAACACCGGGGACACAGGGATACCGTGTCGAAAGCATTTTTGAGGTCAAGAAAAACTACATTTTTCACCTTCATCCACGATGTCCGTAATTAGAGAAGTAAGTGCTATCACTGCGTCCTCGGTTGATTTGCTTTGTCTAAAGCCGTATTGGCAGTCTGAAAGTATGTTACATTTATTAAGGTAATTTATTATACGTTTGTTAATTAGTTTTTCTAAGATTTTGGACAAAGCAGATAGCACAGAAATTGGTCTTAAGTTTTTGGTCCCTCTTTTTTTCCCGCTCTTGTGCACAGGGGTTACGATAGAGTGTTTGAGCACGTCAGGAAATATACCTTTATGAAAACACAAGTTCACCAGGTGGGAAATTACTGGAACTATTGCGACTTTAGCCAGTTTGAGGAATTGCGTAGGAATTTCATCACACCCAGGCGCGCTATTAGATTTAAGTGACATAAGGATATTTTCTACTTCTTAAACGTCTGTATCTAGTAGTACAAATGAAGACGGGTGTATGATGTTACCATGAGTGTGGTTGCCAAGTACCATAGGATGAGTATTTATAATGTCCTCTGCAAGGTTCTTACCAACGTTTGCAAAGTAGAGGTTTAGGTGGTTAACAGAGTCTAGTGGTGTTTCCTTACATTTTAACAAGTCCTGATTTGGCGTTTTTTTAGCCTTACAATGCGTTATGGATTTAATCGTTTGCCATAGTGCCTTGGAATTTTTTGCCACTTTAGCAAGTTCTTGACTTTCGTAACTTCTCTTAAGCTTTTTAATAAGGTAAGGTTGTAATATACTGAGTAAACATATTTATAATAACTTAATTTATAGTAGATAACGTCTTGACAACTTTATGTGGCATAATGATAAAATAATCTAAATAAGTACGTTTAAAAATTCATTAGCTATTTAGTAAAAAAATATCGTATAAAGTGCTCGATTTAGAACCTCGTACTTCCTTCTGCGGAGCTCCTAAGTAATCCTAAAAAACCGGACAAGTGCGAGTCGGACACGCCCACCGAGGGTTCCGTACAAATTTAACTTAATTCTTATTTTATTTATGTTTTTTTTTTTTTTAGATATTTCCCTGTACTTGTAGTGTAAGACGATATTACTTGCCAAATTTTATAGTTCTAGGGCAACGGGAAGTACCCTATAAAAGTTTTGATTCCCTTGAGTGTCAAAATATACGTTTTTTGCGGCATAAACAGCCGTAGGTATCTTTTTTTTACGTTAACTTAGAAGTTCAATTTTTTTACAGCTTCAAGGGACCGTAGACCTGAGTCAAAGATAGATATAACTCCGTAATAGATGGATACTCTAAGGAAAAAACGTGCCTCTAAAATTAAGAAAATTTGATTCTCGATCAGAGGGCGCTAATAGCTTTGGCCTACTGTCGTATTAATGGCGTTGACGGTTTCGTTTGTTATTTAACAATTTAAACGCATATCAATGAAAGAACATGGGTCAAAATCATAAAAATAATTAATGCAAATAAAAAAAAACATTTATCCATATTTAAATACATTTTATCGTATTTTTATAAATCTTCATTTTATGTTTTAAGGTGTGTCGATAGATGGCAGTGAATTTACTGTGGTTACAAAATCTACTATGACAATGACCACGACAATGACAGTACCGCTCTATCTTATTATAACCTCTTTGCCTGAGTATATGATTTAAATATCAACTCGATACCTCCACGCATTCCCGAGATAAGGGGTCTTGACATACAGACGGACGGACGGACAACAAATTGATCCTATAAGGGTTCCGTTTTTTCCTTTTGAGGTATGGAACCCTAAAAACGAAATATATCGAGAAAACGCTTCTACGGGCTACGGCGTAGCACACCCTTCGCAGTGACACTTAATAAATAATATAATAATATAAGCCTTTTATTCAGACATTTTTTTATACAATTTGAGAGTTTAAATATTATTGTACACAACTTATCCAAGTATATAATTTAACATAATATTACTGTTTCAGACAACATCGGTTTCGGTTTGGTCTGTATGCCGTTTGGCAAAGGCCTCTTCCATCCCTTTCCATTTTTCCCTGTCTCTCACCAGTCTGGTCCAATGTCTCCCTGCGAATTTTACAATTTCGTCTTCCCATCTCATTTTTGGTGGTCCTTGTTTTCTTTTTCTATCTTTCAGGAACCACCATATAATTCTCTTGCTCCATTTTTGACAGTGACACTTAGTAACACGTCAAGATCATGGCTGAATAGGAATCAGACGTTAGTATTTTCAGACTATTTACCTTCCCTACAGGAATTAAATGTAAAAGCTGACTGTAGCACATTGTGAGCAGCTGCGTCGTGCATGCACTTCATTATTATCTGTATATACCTACCAATCTGAAAATGAACTGACCTATAGACCCACTTACACTCGTATTATTCAGAATGCATCGTTTTAACAGGCATCTGCCCTTAGCGCTACAGTTATTCTATTCTAAAACTATGAAAACGGATTATATCGCGTATATTGAAATTATAATACATCCCGACGTTTCGTTTATTCTATTCTATTCTATTCTTCAACCAATGATGTGTCCTGCCCACCATGACATACGGTGCCGAGATATGGTCGCTCACTAAAGAGACTGTGCATAAAATCCGCGTAGCACAGAGAGCCATGGAGCGCGCCATGCATGCTCGGTATCAAGCTTCAAGATCGATTAAGGAATGTCGAGATCCGTCGCCGCACCAAGGTGTAAGACGTTGGTTTCGTCATTACCAAACTATAATGGAGTTGGGCGGGACATGTTGCTAGGCAGAGTGATGGCAGGTGGACTGTAATATTAACGGAATGGTGGCCGCTTTCGGATGAAAGAAGCCCCTGGCGTCCGTTGGCTCGTTGGGGGGAAGACATCCGGAAGATTGCGGGTCACTTACTCACTTCTGGATGAGATTAGCTCAGGACCGGGACAAGTGGCCTACTAGAAGAGAGGCCTATGCTCAGCAGTTGGCGATAAAGGGCTGATATGATGATGATAAATAATATAGGTATGACTTATAACTAGGGGTTCATAATTAACTCGTTAAAACATACGCCTTTGTATCAAAAGCATACATTTGATAACAAATGTATGGTTTATGACGTAGACGTTTGAATGCTTAGTACCAGTCGTTAAAAACAATAGACTAGTACATATAGTATAGGTATACATCCTAAAATAGGTAACTACAACCTTTAAAAACGCCCACCGCATAAAATGCTTTCAGAATTTTCAGATACTTTTAAACGCGAGAAGAATGACAAAAAGGCGGGCGGTCCATTAAATCTGGCGGATGCTGGCCATAGATTCCCATTGGTTACGCGAGAGCGGTGATTCCAATTCTTAGTTCAGCCAGCATAACGTGACCTTGAGACCCGTGACAATGGCGCAGTGCAGAGGGCACTCTTGTAGGTACTGCAATGGTTCACCCGATCACGAGCGATCAACTCGCCCACGCTCAACAAACGATTGAAACAAAAGCTGCATGGGCTGCGCTAACTACGGCATTGTTTCGAAACGTAAGTACAATGATCCAAAGACATCACCTCCATCTTTTTGACACTAATTTTGAGGCCGAACTTGCAGTAGGCTTGGTGAAAAACAGACATCAGCTGTAGCAGGCCATCTGGGGATTCTGAAAAAAAAGCATAGTTCGTCAGCATACATGATCTCTGTGATCAATGCATGTGAAACTTTCGTTCGCGCCCTAAATCTGGCCAAGTTAAAAACGAGTATAGCTATAGCTACACGATATCCGATATTGTTAGTAAACGTAAAGGTGAAAGCCTCCATTCGGCTGGCAAGCGTTTTGGATCGCCGCCAGGTTCACGCCTCGCCATTCGCCTTTGTATGCCAATAACTATTGCACTTCGGCCCCTTTATACATTTGATATTCATATAAATACCCATAGGTACTTATATCTGTGCTCGTTTGTTAAACATATTCTGTAGAGCGTTGTCCGTGTGAGTCGGGTGTGCGACTTTACATGTAGAGGTCGAGGGTTCTGAACCTCTATGACTTGTCAAAATGTCTTTTGATATTTACCACTGGCTTTCTATTGGTAAAGATACTAATATACACTCGCATAGCAATTCAAAGGCAAATGTAAAATCCCCAACCCGTTTTATGCCAGCCGCCTGGAGACTACAGCTATATGGGGATAACCCCTCTTGTACATCTAGCTACACAGCTACCAGCAAAAAAAAACTAAAAGCTAAAAAGTATTTGGTACAGACAAATATTGTCCGTACGAGTATAGGTACCTACTTGAGAAACGGTATTGTTAATAAAACGTAAAGATAAAAGCTTTCCTTGGGCAAGCGTTCTGGAACGCCGCCATTTTCGCGCGTCGTCGCCACCTCAGAATAATGACTAAAGCATAGAAGTAGGGCAAAAATGCTTCGCAAATATGTATACCCGTACTTTACTTCCTTACGAATTAGATAATATGCCGAAAAGAGATGCATATATGCTTGTTATTTCTCATTTACGTACGGTGTCATAAGTTTGATAATTTGTTAGGGATGTAACTGTGTCGACTTTTTATATCGATAAATTATGCATAAGTTTATGTGCCGTGTAAAAGAATAATCACGAAATTGGCAAATTGATAATAGTCTGGCTAATGAAAGTTGAACCTGAAAAAACGCGGCAATTTCAAGAAATCTGTAGCAGGCGGCTCGTTGAAATGAAATGAAATGAAATGCGTGGAATACAAGGATTGCATAACTTTTATACTTTTTATAATTTTCATATTCTAAAAATCATTAAAAAGTATAAAAATTATGCAATCCTTGGAATCAAAGAGACGCCTGATATGAGGAATAATGCATGTACCTAATATAGCTTTTATCTCATTTGCAGTCTACCACTCAGAACCGTCTAACTATACCTCTCGTTTTTTTATCATTAGAAAGAAGGCGAGCGATCTTAACGTGTCGTTTTATCGAAAAACACTTTGAAAATAAGTCACAACAAATATAATATACGATCATTTACATACTTTTGCTTTCATAAGTAAAATATTGCTACATTTATAAAAAAACTTGTCAATAAAAAGACACGTGGAAATGGTTTACCGTTTTTTCTAATGCTAAAAGACTAAGTATAGTTTCTAGTCATGTACAGTCAGCTGCAGAGAAAAGGCACCCCCCTGCATACAAAGTTCTGTAAATTAGTATGGACGTGGGGTACCTTTTCTCTGCAGCTGACTGTACCAAATAGGAAATGAAAAAAAAAAGTTCGTGTAATATATTTTTTTTTATTTAATAATAGGGAATATTACGCGAAACTCGGCGTAGGTGGCGCCACTATCACAATCTGAGGGTCTATCGCGAAACAAGAAAATCGAACTTTCGTTATCTAACATCTCTGTCACTCTTGCGTTTTCGAGCGATAAAGAGGCAGCTAGATAACGAAATTTCGGATTCGAGTTTTCCGGTAGGTCCCCTGAAAACTTGTCAAAAACCTGTTAAAGGTACAGTATGAATAAGTTACTCTACGGTGCACTAAAAAAGCTAGTGCTGCACTCTGGTGGCAGAACATTGCAGTAATATCCCCTATTCCTCGTCCTTTGGAAATCTGAAATAAAAAGTTGAGTTTTGTGACCAACAATATTAATAAAAGGAACATTCATCAATGATCATTAATGTCTTTTTTATTAGGGTTCCGTACCCAAAGGGTAAAAACGGGACCCTATTACTAATACTTCGCTGTCCGTCTGTCTGTCACCAGGCTGTATCTCATGAACCGTGATAGCTAGACAGTTGAAATTTTCACAGATGATGTATTTCTGTTGCCGCTATAACAACAAATACTAAAAAGTACGGTCCCCTTGGTGCGCGCGTCCGACCCGCACTTGACCGGTTTTTAGTATTAAACTATAGTCTGGCAAACACAATCTGTCAGTAAGTAAGAACAAAGAAAACTATAGGTACAGTCGAAGGCAAAAATATCGATCCAGACAACTGGCTTAAAAATATGTGAACACGATTTTATTGTCTGAGCGTACACATATTTTTGAGACTTTGGGAATGTATATATATTTATGCCCTTGACTGTACTCATCAATTAAAATGAGACAGTCCTGGGCCAAACTATAAGAAAGCTGTAAATGTCGATAGGTTATTGATCTGAGGTCGATACATCACTATGCCAAAAATATAACCTTTCATACTTAGCAGAAAAGTTCGAAAATATATGCAAAAATCTATATAGACTTGAATGCAAGTAATAATTACATAAACAACATATCGATTTCTATGTTTAGGGTCAGGTCCTATAAATTAATTTCTTCAAAATTGAACAAAACTCACCGATTAAAGGTTATCGGTTCGTGCGTATTTTCTTTTCTTCCTGTATGCGATTTACAGCCCTCGATCACACAAGACATTATCACAAAGGGAACTTCAAACCATTACAAATAAAAACTCAGCACGTTTTCCAACAATCTTTCAGGAATAGCAACAATATAATTAAAATAAACCAACATGACCGCTGAAACATCCCGAAATATTTCAACTAAAATAATACGACTATGTCAAGTTGTTACAGTTGTCACCTACCTGTGAAATAACGAACATATATTTTATTTGGCTGGATTATATTATAGAACCACATAGGACCATTTGACATTTCCCTCAGTTTATCTTATGACAATACTGAAAAAAACGAAAGAACTTGCGGATTGTTGTCTCACTCACTCATAGACAAAAAGTAATAACGTGTTGTGAATACGATATCTTTTACCAAGCTTTTATTTTTGCCCGGCTTCTTTGCTTTAGTCATTATTCTGAGGTCGCCACACAATCGACTAAAAGCATTTTGTACCTAATGACGTAACGACTATTCAATGTTGTTCTATGATTATTTCATAGCTGTAGCAGTACTGTTATTTATAAGTTACTTGACTGAGTCGTGGCAAAATGCCGGGACAATGCTATGTAGATGATGATATTTGTCATAGCGGATAATGGTGTACTTATGAACATCTACTTTTTTGCCAATATTAAGGCCGTTTCAGTTGTAACATTGTCGAATGTTGTGGAATAATTATCCAGTATATATAAAGTCAAAGGGGTCACCGCTTATCCTATCTATAGTATCAGTCGTTGCCAAAGCCTTTGATAAACCTGAACTTGGATGGGATCGGCGCCGGATGGCATTGACGAGGCTTGGATATCTGCAGTGAATGCCGATGTAATTGTATAAGGGGCCGGGCTTTGACGGCGCGCCTTTGTTTCGTTACAATGGGATATACATTCGAGAGCAATTAAATATAACCTTACGAAGTGACCCGTTTATGTTGCTCTTGAATTTAGGTGTCATGGATATGTCTGATTTGCGTTTGGAAGGTTGATTATACATTTTATTTTCTTTCTTATATTATTATATTAATCTTAAAGTATACATAACAAGATTATTATACATACCTATCGCTATTTGAGTTATATTAAATGCAGCCATTACAACCAGTATGTGAGTATAACTAACTAAGAATGGCAGAGTCGGGAAAAGGGTCAGCTAAAAGCGCTAGAACAATATGCAATCGAAGGAAACACGCTTTATCCTAAATCAAACGTAATTTTCGGCTCATTTGCTAAAAACCCATGCTAATGGATATCTCGGGCACGATAAAACCAACATACTTATTTATAGGAAGTCAGTATTCAAAGCGGCTAAAGGAGGCACAACCTCGGGTCAATGGTAATGGAGCGGACGAGGATAGACTAGGAGCCCTATAACACTTTACTACCTAATGATTTTTAGTATTCACCATCTATTGTTTATTGTTTATTATTATTTAAGTTGACAATTGTACCTTAACAGCTAGAGCCACACCGGCACAAATTGGGAGACAGTACACATTGGGTACAAAAGTATTTACATAACAATATTAATTATACTTATATAATACTACTTACAGGCATCTCTCGCTCTATCACTCTCTTACACTCAATCATCAGTCGTCCGATTGCACTTACAAACAAATCACACTCCGGGTGTGCCTCGAGCACGGAGTTGAGCAGAGCGTGCGCCCGCGCGACCGGCGCCTGCGCGTGCGCCCGCGTACGCGTGGTGCCCTCCGCCAGCAGCGGGTGACGCCGCGCGCGAATATACTGGTTATATAGGCACAAATAATCGCATGAAGGCCTCGACAAGGGGCTACGCTATCTATTGTGTTTCTCATAACACCGATCGTGAATTTCGCCAAAGAGAGCAACCTCCGCAACTGGAGCGAGTCGTACCCTAGATGTCCCTGTAGAAACTATACAGATCTATACAAAGGAGCAGGATTTAGCTGCTGATTTTATAGCGGTATATAAGAAATATATTAGAGACTAATCCTTCGATTAGATGCGGTTCGATATAGATAATCTTTAGAAAATATCCGATGTCAGAAAACAGTTTTAAATGTTATTAAAATTATTTACTACAATTAATTAATACCATTATGCTCTCATAACAACTACAATTAGCCTCAATACGTAATAGGTGGTATACTTGTCGTGGAGTCGAGGACTTCCATTCTGGTCTTTATGTGCAGTACTGCACTGCAGGCTGCTACTGGAACCTGTTTTGACAAAAATAGAACCAGTCTGTGTATAATATGAAATAACTACGTCGAAAGTTTTATTTCAAATATAAATGTATCATGACGTTGCTGGATGTTACGAGATCTAAAGGCCTCCTCCTCCTCCTTCCCTCCCTAAGCTGTCTCAGCACAGAGGAAGTGTTTAAAATTGTTATTTGGATTGGAACATGCATAGCGGCATCTTAGTTGATTGTAGCGACTGCGCCAGTATCACCGTCATCAAGGTCACCAATTCGAAACCTAATACAAATACAAATAGTTTATTTCCAGAAATATTGGAGCATTTACAATTTATATATACGGGGAACATCCAAATATTCCTAAATATGTTTTTCCGAATTTTATAAGCACGATTTTCATGGTCCCGATTTTTTTATAAGTCCGAAATATCAAAATTACGATTTTTAAAAACACCATGGAAGAAAATCACGAATGTGCTATTTCCGAAAATTTAAAATACGATTGTCATTTGACCGAAAACTTAAAGTTCCGATTAAACACTTTTCCGAAAAAATGTTTTTCCGAATTCTTAAATTCCGAAAAACCATTGTCCGATCGGAAATAAAATAATTCGGAATTCAGAAATTCGGTCTTTTGTAACGTCGGAAAAATGAAATTCGTGATATTCAAATGAAGACACGTTTCGTTTTAGTAATTCGGTATTCAGAAATTCGGTCTTTTGTAAGGTCGGAAAAATGAAATTCGTGATATTCAAATGAAGACTCACGTTTTAGTAATTATTACGGGTGCCTGTCGTGCCGCATCACGTTAGATTCGGCATTCTAAAATTTGGCATAAAATATTTTTGGCATAAAAATTCGGCATAAATAAATTCGGCAGAACTGCGACCCTCAAGATAACGAACTGTTGCCAGAAAAGTGGGTTACGTTAGGTTGGAACTGCGACCTCCAAGTAAACGAACTGTTGCCAGAAGTGGGTTAGGTTAGGTTAGAACTGCAACCCCCGAGAAAACGAACTGTTGCCAGAATAGTGGGTTAGGTCAGGTTAGAACTACGATCCTCAATATAACGAATTGTTGCTAGAACAGTGCGTTAGATAAGAACTGCGACCCTAAGAAAACGAACTGCCGCCAGAAAAGTGCATGGGTTAGGTTAGGTTAGAACGGCGCCCCCCGCGGGTTGCTCACCTTGTCGTGGTGGAGGGGCTTATTCCCCCCGCGGGTTGCTCACCTTGTCGTGGTGGAGGAGCTTAGTAACCGTGGCTTGGTCACCCACGGTGAAGCGAAGAGGCAACCAGGGCCGGCCTGTTTGAGGCGGGGGCTGGCCCGAGGAGGACGCTCCAAGTGGGCTGGTTAAGCCCGCTTGTGATGCGCCGTAGGTGGACCGTCGAGGAAGAGGAGTGTCGGTATTGCGGTAAGCCGTTCTCCCTATCCTCGGCGGCCGAGGTGGGATCGCAGGGGAAGAGGAGTGATGGTATTTCGATGCGCCACTCTCCCTATCCCTTGCGAACTTGGCGGGGCCGTTCCGCTGCAGCGGCGTTGGATGGGCTGCAGAGGAAGAGGAGTGTCGGTGTTACGATGTGCCGTTCTCCCTGTCCTCTGCAGCCGAGTTGTGGTTTTGCGGCAGAACCATAGACCTGATCTGTCGCCGGGCGCCGGGGAAATTCCTGGCGCCCGTGGCTTCCTTGTGGCGGGCTCGGGGGGTCCGCTACAATACAGAATGGAAGCCGAGGAGGAAGGCGCGTCTTACCATCTGGCGCGCCTAGAGTGAAGGGCCTTCGGGCATTCGCGAAGGAGCCGCGCTCGTGGGCGGCTGCCGCCGGTGGGGTCGCGGATGACAAGCGCAAGCGTTCCTGTAACCCCTCCAATAGGGCGGCGAGGCGGCATATCGGGGGTTTTTAGTGGGTACACCGTGGGCCTCATTAGCCTAGACGGGAGTCCCACATAACCACTCGGGTGACCCCCCGCACCCGGGTGGTATGCGTAATGCATTTTTACCTCCTAACAAAACAAACAAAAAAGGTTAGAACGTTGACCCCCACTGAAAAGAATTGTTTTTAGAGGAGTAGGTTTAGGTTAGGTTAGAACTGCAACCCGCCACAAAAGGGACCTGCTTACAGAAAATGGGTGTGACGAAATGATATGGATTTGAAGGCTACCTTATTACTAATGTTTAAAGCGCATAATTGTGTAGAAAAATGGTGTTTGTGAGTGTCCATCTATTATATTATGTAAAATAGGAAATGATAAAAGGCATTTCTACTTACTTTAACGACTACGTATAATATCGTTATTCGGAAATTTAAAACTTGGGATATTTAAAATAGGAATAACGTTCGGAATTCGGAAGAAAAAAATTCGAAATAATGGCAATTCGGAATTCGTGATTTCAAAAATCGTAATTGTTAAATTCGGTGTTTGTCACCATCGGAATTGTTATAATCGGAATTATGTGGTTCGGAATTGTCAAAATTCGTCTTTCCGGCTTTTCGGAAATATAAATCTTCGTGATTTTCATCATTCGTAATTACGACAGTCGGAATTTTTGATAGGTCGAGCATTTAAAAATCAGAATAATAAAATTCGGCATTCTGAAATTCGGCATAACATTTATCGGAATTATGTAGTGTACTCAGGTACATTAATTCTTCTCTATCTCTCGGCCTATACCATGAAGTTACTAGGTACAAAAAATAGCGTTTTTGTGACAGCCCGACGCCGCGATGATAAATGGCCCGCGAAAACGCGGCGTTTCCGGCCGATATTAAATATACGAGGGACTTTGCGACTTGCGAGGCTTTGGCTGAGCTTCGGACGTACCCACTGCCAATTATTTTATCAAGCTAAGATAAATTTGCTAGATAAATTCCATTTTTTTTTTAATTCATATATGTTTCTAGATTTTATTTACATACATGATATATACAGTGGTACTACGTAAACGAAATTAATAACTAGCTTAAATCTAAAATAGGCCCTTGAGGCATTGTACCAAGGATGCTGGCGGCATTTCCTCGCTGTATCGCAATGCTGATACGTTGTGCGAGAAAGCCGCCAGCTCTTCGGTCACCAGTTACGTCAACCAGACGCTTCGCGATTTCTGCAAACAACTTGTGCGCGCTGGGACCCCATGGACCTAGCGTTTCAACTCCAAATGGAACGAAATGATACTCTCTACCGAGGCTCATATATTTATTACGTTTTAATATTTCGGCGCTTTCCGCCGCTCCGCCCGCTTTTACATTAGTCCGTTAGAGGTGGGACGGTGCCAGTGTGTCTACGCAGGTAGCATCCCACACCAACATCGTCCCAAGCTCCAAGGAACCAAGGACACCCCATCGGGCCTCTTGCCATCATCCCTGATAATGCCAGTCGGCTCAAGAAGAGCGGGTACATTGATGGTGGCAAGAGACCGACGGATTATTTATGTCCGACAAAAATCCCATAATTACAACATAATACCTAAACATATATTTTAGCCCTTCGCTGCCGAACGGTAAAATTTGTACCCACACTTACATAGAATGATATGTGCCATTTTCAACCAAAAGGGTACTTATTGTCGCTTCTCAGTAAGGCGCTATTTCCATATAGATTCAATTAGAAATCAACCTTATCAACAAGCGACAATGTGGTACCTTTTGGTTGAAAACGTCACATATAAGGCGGTAGTTTTAGGTTCTCTTTTTTCGAATCTAACAGTTTCTCGTTATCATCCTCAGGTATCACATGTCGTCTTATGAATGCCATATCACGCCAGGGGTCATTAAAATACGTTCCAATTGAGTTCCGAGCCCACAATACCCGGCCCACTTGCCCTTTATTGCGGAGTTGAAAACCCCACTTGCGCAGAATGACCATTGTTGTTAAATTACACACGAGTTTAGTTTAACTTCATAAATTGTTCCGTGATTGTGAATCTGGGGTAAACTCGTACTCTGTTCGTAGTTTATTAGGTATGAGTTGCATGAGGAGGAATTTCTACTATTCTACAGAAAATAAAACTAATAGCATGTGTGTATTACCTATGTTGAATTATTACAAGTCTTACAACTAAACAGACCTTATGAAATACTAGGTACTTATACTTAAGAGGTAGGTACTAGTGATGTACCGACTATTGATTTGGCCGACTAGCCGACTAATCGGCGCTCGGATGGCCGATTAGTCGGCCGACTAGTCGGCTAGTCGGCCAAATTCATAAATCATTTTCTCTCTTCAAAGTTTGCATTCGGATAGTCACTGCAGCAGCTTTGTCTAAGTTCGGATGCTTTGAGAAACATTTGTTTGAAAAACAAAGTGACGCACATAAGCTTTTCGCGCGCAATTTTTGTACATTTGATTTAATAAATGAAATGCACAATATATGTAACATGATAATACGGCAACAAATATCCAAATAAAAAATATTTTGTTCAAATACAGACTTCATGCATGAAGCCTTTTTGAGCATTTTGAGCAAAGTAGACTTTCCTTAAGTGTCCCGCGTTTTGTGAGGTCAATCATCTTGTAGTAATTTAATTACAGATGTTTGAAAAAAATTTAAATTAAAAAAAACCAAGGTGCTTTACATAATAAACGTTTGCAATTGTAACCAACTATATAATATTGTACGGACTGCGACGACATACATTACTTCGACAATACCTAGGTTTGCCCTAGTTATGTATACGTAAACATTGTTTTTTAGTTCGACATTGTTAATTTATTTATTAATATTTTTCTTTTAAAATTTTGCTTCATAAATTGCTGTTTTGATTGATTGATCATTTATTTGTCAATATGGGTTACAGAGGTCTTAAAACTATTTACAATATGTAATTACATAGGATCTCCACATTGTGCCTACAAACTGGCATACAAATTAGATTAAACTAGCCTCGGGGTCGACCGTGTCTTATTTTTTCTTACAGGGGGGTGGGAGGGAGTCTTGATAGTTCTTATTACGTAAGATCACAAAAATGCGCAAGTAAAGATTATACTTACTTCGAAAAAGCGCGTGCATCCGTGCGAGTGCCGACAAAGAAAAACTATAAACTTAAGCCAAAATAAATTATTGCCAAAATATATATTTTTGTACTTTTGCAGATACAAAATTACCTAAAATTTAAATATAACTATGAAAACGGATTATATCGCGTATATTGAATTTATAATACATCCCGGCGTTTCGAACCCTTTACAGCGTTCGTGGTCAACGGGTGACTGAGGAAAAGCTACAAAGTGCAAAAATACCCACATACAAAAATAATGAACTATCATAAACTATAAACTTTAAGGCTGGTTGTACATGCAAAATCGGTTCATAAGGCTAGTTATACAATACAAATATTTTCAGGTAAAGATACGCGCTCATGTATATACGCGATAAGTCTACGCCGGCTCCAACCCTACACCTCTGACCCGAGAAGATTTAATTCCCTCCTAAATTGTAGAAGGGTATCCCAATACGGGACCGGCAACAAACTCGGCGGGACACATCTTTTCAAAACATATTATACTCAGAATGTCCAACATCATCCAACACAAAATTACCTAATATTGTTTATTTGAAAAACGAAATAAAAACAAACACGATGTGTAATAATTTTTCCCTCCGACCCTTACGTAATAAATATTAAACAGGGGGGGAGGGGTGGGGGTCGGAATTCGGAATATTCTTATTTTTTCTTACATAGGGGAGGGAGGGGATCAAAGTCTGGCAAAAATCGTCTTACGTAATAAATGAATGGCGCCTAAGT
Source organism: Cydia strobilella (assembly GCF_947568885.1). NCBI lineage: Eukaryota > Metazoa > Arthropoda > Insecta > Lepidoptera > Tortricidae > Cydia > Cydia strobilella. The sequence continues at coordinate 16,068,078 of NC_086041.1, read as the reverse complement.
ACCTTAGGTACCTACTAGGGATGTACCGACTAGTCGCCGACTAGTCGGGAAAGCCGACTATTCGGCCACATTTGTAGTCGGCGATTAGTCGGCGACTAGTCGGCAACTAAATTATGTACAGCAAAATAGCACATAAACGAAATAAACAGCAAATATTGATACCCAGTTTACTCAAATTAATAAAATTATACTTTATTGAGGGTGCATACGAATATTTTTGTTTATATTGTTATATTATTAAATTTGTCTGTAGAAAGTAGATAGATAGATTCATTTGTTTCAAAGAAAAAAATATAGTACTTTACACAAAAGGATAAAACAAAATGCTTTCGTAAAAAGATTGTTAACTTAAAATTAAAAAGACTCGGTCGACCCCGTCTCCCCCTAAGTTGCCTAACGTAATAAATGAATGGCGCCTTAAAACGAAATTAGCATATAGGTATAATGAAACCACGTACACAATTTGCGATTTCAAAGTACCCGATAGTTTGAAGTGTTGTTATTGCAACTACTTCTGTCTGACAAATATACAGGTTATTGAAATTGTTATTTCTGACCAAACTTGAGTGGTGAACTGAATATGTAGGTCATAATTAACAACTTTTACTATGGGACCAACCCCGAAATCGCGAAAAGAAATCTGCCGTTTCGTACATTTCGGTGAATCAGTCAATGTTTTCTATAGAACAGCAGATTTTTTTTCGCGATTTCAGGGTTGGCCTCATAGCACAGATAGATATAACTCCGTAATAGATAGATACAGTCTAAGGAAAAAACGTGCCTCGAAAATCAAGAAAATTTGATTCTCGTTCAGAGGGCGCTACTAGTTTTGGCCTACGGTCGAATAGATGGCGTTGACGGTTTCGTTTGTTATTTAACAATTTTAACGCATATCAGTGAAAGAACATGGGTCAAAATCATAAAAATAATTAATGCAAATAAAAAAAATCATTTATCTATATTTAAATACATTCTATCGTATTTTTATAAATCTTCATTTTTAGTTTTAAAGTGTGTCGACAGATGGCAGTGAATTTACTGGGGTTACAAAATTTACTATGACAGTACCGCTCTAGTATAAGTTACTCTATGCCTCATAGTAAAAATTGTTCAGTATGACCAAAGAGAATTAAGTAGATATAGAGTGCTCACTTATATTATTATTATATTTGTTTGTTTATATTATATTTGTTACCAAAAAAGACTATTATTTTCGTAGTCGACATTTAGCGTCAAGTAGCGAATTATCAGTACTGCTACTCGACAATAGATGTCGAGACGAACGGAAACGCTTTCGCGCTCAACGATTTTCAACTAATATTATAACCGGATTAACCGGGACTCTATTTTTTTTTTATTTATACTTTATTGCACATAAAATAAGTACAAATGGTGGACTTAATGCCTTAAGGCATTCTCTACCAGTCAACCACTGGGCCAAAAAGAGACGTTTGTTGGTGCAGGCTTTGTACTGTATTTGAAAATAATTAAACGATATCACTACCTACTATTTACAAATTAAATACTAATTATAGTATACCTATTATATTTAAATCATAAACTTAAACATATACTTTGTATGATACACTTACATACATATCTACATATATACTTATACATGTACCTACTGTGAAACATTACTTACATCTTTCAGACAAATGCTTGCGCAGCATACGCTTGAACGTGAATTTACTTTGAGCTTTTCTGATATTGAGTGGAAGGTCGTTCCACAGGCGTGTCGCCTGAACAGTATAGGAGTTGGTCAGGAAACCAGTGCGATGAGGGGGAATGGAAAGCTTAAGGCTACGGGAGGGACGGAGAACACCACCAGGGCGAGCAGTAACAAATTTAAATTTGGATCTGAGATATTCTGGTGTATTGGGATCAAATAGAAGAGAGTAAAGTGTACCTAACAGTCTCAAAGATCTTCGCTCACGAATAGGAAGCCAATTAAGCTGCTTACGATAAGCTGATACGTGGTCGTACTTCCGAAGACAAAATATAAACCTAATACAGTTGTTGAGCAGTCTGTCCAGTTTGTTAAGTGAAGTTTGAACTAGATTAGAGTAGCACACATCAGCATAATCGATAGTGGGAAGTACAAGAGCTTGAACGAGAAGGATCTTTGTGCTAATTGGCAAAAAGTTTTTGTACCTGTAAAGCGATCTCAGCGTGTACGTCACTCTGCGACATACATCAGACACCTGGGGTTCCCACGTAAGGCCACTGTCTATAATCAGACCCAGATTTTTCACTTTAGGTGATAGCGGTATCACGACATCCTCAAACCTGATAGGTGCTACACTATGTAAATCCATCAACGCCAGCATGCGTGGGCTCCCAAGTACGATCGCTTGACATTTGGTTGGGTTAACTACGATCCCAAAAGAACGTGACCATGCAGAAAGATGGCTTAAATTGCTATTCATGATAGAGACTGCATGATCCATGTCCTTAACGTTTGCTTGTGTATAAAGCTGCAGATCGTCAGCATATAGATGGTAGGAGCAGCCAATGTTAGGGGTGACCATATTGATAAAAATTGAAAAAAGAAGAGGCGAGAGAATGCCACCCTGTGGAACTCCAGCAGAAAGATCACACCAGTCAGAGAAGGTTCGGTCAGCACGAACTGATTGACGGCGATCTTGAAGATAAGAGGAAAACCACTGAACCGCCGACGATGACATATTTAAGTGACTTAGGCAGGCTAGTAAAAGGTCATGGTTAACCGCATTAAATGCATTTGAGAAATCTACTAGTACCAACAACGTTAACTGAGACAGCTCCATGCCTTGTCTAACATCTTCGAGTACTTTGAGCAGAGCAGTGCAAGTACTATGCCCTGGGCGAAAACCCGACTGAAAAGGAGAGAGAATTTGATTGGAATAAACATGAGACGAAAGTTGCTTATGAACGATTGCTTCTAAAATCTTTGACAGAAACGGAAGAACGGAAATAGGACGAAAGTCTTTTAGTGTAATGGGGTTCGAAACTTTTGGAAGTGGTATGACATAGGCTTTCCGCCATGCTGAAGGAAAAACTCCGGTAGTGAGTGAAAAGTTAATTATGTATGTTAGAACTGGAAGAACGCATTCCAAGATGCTTACGATCATTAATCTGCTCAACTCATCATGGCCTACAGCATTCGATCTAATCGATTTTATCACCTTAATAATGTCATCGTCAGTGGCTTGATTGAGTGAGAAGGTTATATTAGAAAGACAGGGCAAGGCTCTAATGTAGGTTAAACTTTTGGTTAAGGTAGCGGAATTTAAAGGCAAAGTTTTAGCGAAGTGTAAATTTAAATCATTAAGAGAGAAAGAGGAGGGAGTTGAGCAAGTAGGTTTAACAATGCCGATCGATTTTAGGAATTTCCATGTTTCAGCTGGTGACGAACATGCAATACTGTCGTGGATATATTTCCGTTTGGCAGCTCTCACCGTCTGATTGCATTTATTCCTGGCTGTTTTAAATATGTTCCATTTATCTTCGCAACGATCTCGTTTGTACCTCCTAAATGCCCGATCGCGTCTCGCCATAGCCATTCTGACAACCTGGGTAATCCACGGAGCAGGTGGGCGTTTTAACTTAACCGTACGGATGGGAGCATGTGTGTTGAATAATTCTAATACAGTCGAGTTGAACGTGTCCACAGCCTTGTCAACGGATGTTGCCAAAAAGGTCGTCGACCAGTCCTGCGCGCTCGCGTCTCGTTTTAAAGCTTCAATGTCTAGCTTAGCGAAGCTGCGAATTTGGACAGTGACGCGTTGTGGCTTGGGAGGCCGGACACGGTAGCTTAAGTAAATAAGGTCATGATGCGAAAAACCTGGGGCCGGAAACTGACCGACCGCATCCGAAAGATCAATAGACGAGACAATAATAAGGTCTAACCAGGAGTCTGATGTATCTACATTGTGGTGAGTGGGCCTGAGTGGGAGAACAGCTAAGTCAACTGACTCTACGTTTGCATACAATTTGCGAGTTCTAAGGTTGTCTTTGACAAGGTCCGTATTAAAATCTCCCATGATTAACTGATGGGCGTACTCGGTGCTTATAGGGGCCAGCAAGGTTTCGAGGTCCGCAAAATAGTCGATGGTAGGGGGGCAATAGACCACTCCTAAAGCTACCTTAGTCCCACCAATGTTAACCTCAACAAATAAATATTCCATATTTTCAACTTCTTCTGCTTATAATATTAGTTCTAAATTGTTTAGAAATACACTTTCGTCTTTTCGAGTAGCAGTACTGATAATTCCGCTACTTGATGCTAGATGTCGACTACGAAAATAATAATATTTATGTTAACAAAAGTGATGTATGGAGTGTGCACTCCATGTCTACTTTATTCTCTTTACCTACCTACATATCCACCCCTCAGGGTATATGGTCAGAGATAACAATTTCACCCTGTATTTCACTCTTAATCTAGTTTCTTGTTATGTACAGCGGGTTTCTTGTTATGTACAGGTATTTTTGTATATAAATGGATAATTTGAAACATGTACCTACCTAATTAGGTACTATATTAAATAGTCTATTGGACATTCTAATAGCGATATACCAGTCTCGTCATTTGACGATAACCCAAAATGTATTTAATAAAAAATATATTTCCATAGATTGCTGAGCCTAGACGTGTCTTCTCTGGAAGACGTATACTGGCTAGAAGACAGCACCGCGCGCCATGTGCTGGACCCCAAGGACTTCGGCGCCTGGTCGGCGGCGCGCCAGAGTCTGCCCACCGGCAAGGACCAGCTACAGACCCTCAAATCGGACCTCTGGAGCGCGGTCGTTAAGAACAGTAAACACCAGGATGCCTGGACCTGGGGTAACTAACAATACAACGAACCTTAGTACTTAGTATCTACATTACAACTTTATCTTAGTAGGTACATTAATCGCCTCTATAACTATTTGTCCCTAAAATAACCTATCGTGCACGGGTGATGAAAAAGTTCTTCGAATTTTGAAGGTTTAGTGAGAGAGAATCAGTCCCTGGAATTACGTAACAACTGCTTAATTAGCATTACGGCACAGATAGGGCACGTGAGCCACCTAAGGGCGCACCAGATAGCGGATCAGCCACACGCTAATAACGCGAATAAATAATTGCCAACTCCAGAGCACACAGTCGCTGTGGCCGAAATCGATCAGGAGAGCATCATCATCATCACGGAACACGTGCTGAATAATTTTAAAGTACCTACCGTCATGTCGTGGAAGTATAAGTCATACGTTCATTACGTCGCACGTACATACGACACGCTAGTTTGACCTCGCATTGCGAGTTGAACCTAGGAAGTTTTTATAGATACTATGCCCTAAACAACAAAAAATATGAACTTGATGCCAAAACCTTTTAAAAGTAGACTATCAACACCTTGTTACTTCCAATTGTTTTTTGTTCTGAATTCTGTAGTCAGATACGTCTGATATGTGCCTGGATTAAAATACACGTGTGCATTTTAGGCGGCATGCTGGTGGTATCAGTGTCGGTGTGTGGGCTGGTCACGCTGGCCGCCATGACGCAGCCTTCGCTGGCGCCTGAGGCCAAGCATTCCTTGCTGCAGTACGTCACCGGGAAGTACTTGCACCCGCCTAGCTGTAAGGTAATTATAACATTTAAAACTTTCGCGGTTTGAACACATATGAAATCACATTTAGAAACGGGTCTATCGCGAATTTATTTTGTTACAAAATAAATTCGCGATAGACCCGTTTCTAAATGTGATTTAATATGTAAGGTAATTATCTGCCGTAGGCACCTGACCGTAAGGTCCGTCTGAAGACGAGACAATTAGTAATCTTATTTTTTGGATTCAGGTGGAATGGGGCTGGGAGGAGCCTCACCCTGTCGGAGATACGATGTGCTTCACAGTCCAGTGCTACCAGCGCAATGGACAACCCTACCCAGTCTGTGATACGGATGAGCTGGCCGTCACCATCTCGCTCGGGACCAGGAAGGTACAGAGAGACAGTTGTTTTGGGTGGAAAGGGTCAAAAGACACCTCATGTGGTGTTTCGCAGTCCAGTGTTTGAAGCGCAACTGTCAGTGTGAAAGGCACCAGAATGAAAGAATACGAGGTGAACGTAGCATTCTCAGCTATAAATCATAGGTAGGTAAATATTATTATCCTGCAAAGGTGGAGCGGACGAAAACATCGACAACAGGATAAAGAAGGCGAAGGCTGCTTTCGCTCAGTTAAAGGCTGTTTGGGAGTCGAATGTGCTCACGCGACGTGTTAAACTTTCCCTCTTCGAATCAATTGTGAAATCAGTGTTGCTTTTTGGCTGCGAAACGTGGAGAGTGACTCAGGGCCTAACGAATAAACTGCAAGTCTTCGTCAACAAGTCCCTCACAGGGGCGTATTTACCCTAGGGCCAAGGGGGCCATGGCCCGGGGCGGCAGGCTGCGGGGGGCGGCGCAGGCCGCCGCTGCCTTTCAGTTGCTTTCAATTTTGGGTGCCTCTGTGGCGCCCCAATTTATTTTTTGTGGTGTTACTGGTACTAGACATAATTTAATAAGTAACTACTTGTCTTATTCGTTGTCTACTTCCAGTAGACATTACAATTTTTACAGTGCGTTTACGCCCCTTTGCTTTCTACCATCTTTACCCACGTCGGATTGTCGTCGAGTTCTCATGATGTCGCCCTGTGACGTCGCTCTTCACATCGCCTTAAGGCCGCGGGCTCCAGTTAATGCTTTTTAGCGCTGCATGCTTGACGGCATAAACGCCGTGAGCGACGTCTAGGCGCCGGCCATTGCGTCAGCAGCCGCTATATTGTGTACGACGTCCGTACCTCTGTGGCGCACAGCGTCCAGACGCTGTTGCCGACGTCAACCGGAAACCGTACACTATATATATTAATTAGCTTAGAAAATGTAAAATTGAAAAATATTTAGTTAGTTGAGTCGTTATCACAGTGAACTCACAATGGTCTTAAGCGCCATATAGAAGCTTTTAGCGCTTAAGGGTTCCCCACGTATGTCGATGCGGAATCGGCAAAATCCGATAGCAAAAAGCTTTATGTCTGCGCAATAAGAGCGAAAAAGTCGTCATTCGGCTCGGTTCGCATCGGCCGGCGCCTGCTTTTTCGCTCCTATTGCGCGGACATAAAGCTTTTTCCTATCGGCTTTTGCTCAATGCGCGTCGAGATATCAGATATCTTTATCTGGGGAGACCCTAAGTCCTTTATGCCAATTTACGTATTTTGAAAAATTTCCTAAAACTGGATCGACAAAAAAAAATATTTTATCATAGAATCAGGTCACAAAATTTCACGAGAATCGGTTAAGATTTGCGACCTGTAGAGGAAAACACCTGGACATACGAAAGCAAAATGCCCGAGTTAAAACGGAGACCTTCGCTGACGCTTCGGTCATAATAAGAATGGCGAACTAAAAGGTCAGGTTGCGAGCCCTGAAAAGCTTAAAAGTCGCGCCTTCCAGAAGACCCGAAGCATTCCAGCATTTCCAGCAAGTCGCGCCTTCGCTTTAATTTGAGGGAACGCCAAAGGTCGAGTAGCAGGAGAGCCGAGATCACATTAGTTCCAAGCTCCAAGCCAATTCCAAACTCTCCCCTCCTCCAGCTCTGTCTTCGGCCTTGCATAGCTCGGCCTTTGATGTCACGTGTCACATGGTCATTGTTCCAATCCCAACATAGATTTTTTTCCACATCGACCTTTGGCTTTGCACGGAAGAGCGCCGCAATTGGACGATCCGGGACTTTAGCACTATGCAGAGCTCGTCTACTTGGACATAGATTTTTGTCCCAGCTCAACTCCACTGAAGCTCGCCCTCCGCCCGGCCTCTCTCTCCGGCGGTCTCTTGGGCCCGCAGAAAACTTTAATCATATTCGTAGCCTTCAGCCTCCCTTAGACATGACCAGTGCTTTAAGCTCTTTCTTCTACAGTTCGGCCTTCAGCCTCACAGGGCAGCACACCGCAATCGGACGCTCCAGGCCTTCACCCTTATGCAGAGCTCGGCCGTCGGCCTCGCTCACAATTGGCTAGAGGTTCGATTCCAAGCTTTGCAGAAAGGCACTAAGAAAAAATTATGCTTTTGTGTTTACTTCATGGGTGCTTCATGGGTCATGGGGGGCGGCAGGGACCCAATGGCCCGGGGCGCCAAATTTTTAAATACGCCTCTGGTCCCTCAGGTCGATCCTTCGCGTTTTCTGGACAAAAACAATGAGGGCTAACCCGTATGAATTCGCCGCTAGGGGCGCTAGTGTAGATGGTGGTCTTTTCCATAGTTCGAAATGTCAAATGTCACTTGTCACTTCAATGACTGACAGCTGTTCTTTAGTCTTTTGGACCACCATCAACAGAGGCGCCAACTGGTGAGCAAAAAAACGATAGCCCTCATTCGGAATGAAGACCCACGGAGAATATGCCGGAAACCGCCGGACGGAAGCCGTGGCGTCGGGCGCCCTGTACACTCTTGGCAACGCTCCGTCATGTACTCCGTGAGCTACGAGCGGTCGGGTTGAGCTGGAGCGCGGCCAGAAGGGTCGCTGAAGATAGGAAGGCGTGGCGCGAGCTTGTGAAGGCCCTTTGCACCTCTGGGGTGCCGTAGGATAACAACAATAACAAATATTACATAATAGGTAATGAGTATTTGTGTTAAATTTTGTCAGCAATACAAAATTTGCAAGTGAATGATATATAGGAATTTACTGACAAGGATTTGCAAGAAAAAATATTTTCATATGTTTGCGAGATAGCCGATTTACTAAAAGAAATAACACCGTTTTCAGATGACAGCAGTCATCGAGTTAGGGTCTGGCGACCCAGCACAAGCGCACACAGCGCGCGTCAAATTCACCGTCCGGACTGCCGGCGTCTACATCATCGCTGTCACCATCGGTGAGACTCTCTTCTATCAGTACAACTTAGATGACATTAGGTGTCTAGTTGGGAACCCGGTGACCAGCGCACAAAGCGCGCGTGTAATTCGACTAATGCTGGTCGGACTATATTTGTAAAAATGTTGTTATATTTTTAATTCGACAGGCGGCGTCAACATCAGCGGCAGCCCGTACCGGCGCTGGTTCACGGCGGGGCGCGTCGAGGCGCGCAGGTCGCGTGTGGCGCGCGCCGGCGCCGCGCTGGTGTGGTGCGCCGGCCACGCGCGCGCGCTGCACGTGCACCCGCGCGACCAGTTCGACAACCCCACGCACCCGCAGCCGGCGGTGAGTGTAACAGTACAGTCAACAGTGAGCACGAAGGGTCAAGCTACAACTCAGGTTTAACTGCGGCCAGACAGATACGCAGAAAACACTAACAAATGCCTGCACGCCGACTTAAGATTCTTATATTTTTCCTTTTGAAGTAATCGTACGTTAAAAATCGCCTAGGAATTTTATTTGGATAAAGATGTTATTCAACAGCAGAAGACTTGAGTAAGTTGAGTAGAGTTGTAGGTATCAGAGGCCTATGAGAGCTCGTCTAATTGATTGTGGATCAGTCATACATGTTTTCTATGTATTTAAGAGGCCGGTGTCGATTTTAGTCGCAAAAATGTAAAATTGATAGATTTAGTCGGTGAAATTGTACACCTTTTGTTACCTAATTGAAATAACAAGTACTGGTTTCTATTAGCGCATCTTCTTATCTTACTTTTTATCAGATCAATTTGTTGAAAACAGACTCACTAAATTAGTAATGTTTGCTTTTCTGATGGACGTTTAGGTAAACGCGCGTAAAGCACTGATTTTGTCGCTCTTATTTGTAAATTTCGTAAAGTTTGGACGGCTAAACATGGTAATTTTGTATTACACATATCCTGTACTTAACATTTATCAGACTACATTTTTATTATTATGACTTTGAAGTAGTGTAAATGAAAGTTAGACGAAATCAATTTTCTCCAGAAATTACTTCAAAACAAGTGACAATTTCTCTGAAAATCGACTTAATTTCAACGTACTTTTGATACGTAAACAATCTACAACATTTGTTGAAACTACTCTTATACATCAATTTGTATAATTTACCACCATAAATTTTGATGAATTTTTAAAAACTGCCCCTTCTTTTCATATATTACCGGTGACGCACGCTTGCGACCTCATTATTAAAAGGCAAGATGAGAAGACGTGCTAATAGTAACCAATACTTGTTATTTAGATATTACGTAACAAAACGTGTATAATTTCAACGACTAAATCTATCAATTTAAAATTTTTGCTCCAAAATCGACTACGGCCTCTTAAGTGTTTGTATATTATTTATATATAGGTTGGGTATCACAAGCCTTATTGAGCTTACCGTGGGACTTAGTCAATTTGTGTAAGAATGTCCCTATAATATTTATTTATCGTTGTGTATATATGTTTGAGACGACAACGGTTGAAGTTCGTTATATTTGCAGGAAGGCTTCTCAATCCGGATCAGCCCGCTGGGCGGCACGGTGGATGAGCAACTCTCCTCATCGGCCGCCTTCCAGTACGATGCTGTAAACCAGCGCGTCTCCATGACTCTGTGCTTCCCGCAGGTAATATGACGTCATTGTCATAAATACCAGATCTGATACGTACGGTGGATCGAAAGGTTTGCATTTGTTTAACTGTAGAAGGTGTCGTTTAAGCCACCTGCACTTTTTCACCCATTTGGAAGGCTAAGGTTAATTTCTTTAAAAGCGAACAGTCAAAGGGTTTTCACAGGTTGTCGTCATAAATATCTATAGCCTGAATGTATATGAATATGAAGTGCCAAACCAAGTTCACCAACTCCCGAATCTGATAACTAAATTATTTTCTCGTGATTTTGAAGGACTTTCTTTGAAGAACATGCCTATGCGCATGTTCTTCGCATGTACTAATTTTTGAATTATATTGTTTTCAAGGCGGGATTGTACAGAGCTGGCATCTATTACGAATCTGTATTGCTGCACAACGGTGAATTCGACTGTATCGTCCTAACTGGTAAGCAACTTAGTAAATGATGACTTTTTCACACGGTTTTCCTCATCTTAGCACTTTTCTGGTAGTATCTTAAAATATCCCGGTTCCTTTTAGTTAATCCAAGAATGAGCAAAGGTACTTACCGGTTTTTTCAAAAGTGTGGCGCAAAACCCACATAGCGGCGTGTCTCCGCCGCGGCGGCGCGGCGGGAACCTTGTACGGCGGATGGCGGTGTAGCCGGTGTGGGTAAACCGCCTCGTCTGCGCGCACCGGTGGCGCGCCACCAACACCGCGATACAAATCTTTGCGCCGCACCACCGCCACGCCGCTACGTGGGTTCTGCGCCTGACTGTTATCTGACTTATTATAATTAGTTCGGTGTGAAACCACTGGAAACCACGATGTTTTTCTTAACCTATGAACAATTTTGTACAAATGTAATTTGTACAAATGTCAATTCCAAACGTTCCAAGAAACTGATTGCTATCTACACTAACCTATGTCCTAGCTACTACGGTTTGAAAGTAGCGCTCGCGCATGGTTAGTAATTGAATGATTTTTCTGCATTATGATTTAATTATAGCATCGGACACCGCAACACTTCAACGCAACATGTCATCGAAACGCCACATGTGGTGTTACGCGTGCCGCGCGCCGCCACCCGCTAAGCCGCGCCGCGTGTTGTGCTGCCTCAGCCGCAAGCAGCTCGTCGTCAAGGACTACATCCTCGGCTTCATCCCGCGCCGCTCCACGGCCTTCCGTCTGTGCCCCTCCACCAAGGTTGGTGACGTGTGGTACAACGCCGCGCCGGCCATACACATGTTTCCCTACAAGTGTATGTACCTACTCTAGTGTCTTGATTGTTGTTCTTTTACACTGCATAACACCTTGTAAAACTTGTTATTCGTTATTTTAGCTTATATATGTACGTAATATCTTTTAAAAAGAGAGAGAAATTAAATACTAGCTTTTGATCTACGCTATGACCGACAGTTTGACAGCAGTTTGTTTATTTATCACATCGTGACGTCATCAAGATCACGTGACAGCTTGGAGCGTTTAGGCGCGAAATTTAAACATTTATTTAAAATTAATAAATAAAAAATGTAAATATGTTTTTTTTTGTAATAATTACGTGTCTATCTATAAAATGAAAACAGTTCTAAAAAATTGTCAACATCCCTATTCTGTAAAATCCCGTAATATTTATTTATTATTTATTTTTTATAAATATATTTCCAGTTAATCCTCAAACCAAGTGAAGACAGCGCGGAAGAAGGCGCGTTCGCGTTAGACGATGGAGTGCAGCCGCGAGTAGAACTAGTATCAGCGCAGCGCGACCTCATCGCTGCCACCTTCGCGCAGCTGCTCGTCGCCAACTGCGGCGGCGAGGACACCTTCAAGGTGTGTGTGTGTGTGTGAAAGAGAGAGAGAATGAACCTTGGATTATGTAGTAGCATTGTCAGCGCAGCTTAGATGCTCGTCTTTCACTTTTAAGATATTAAGCGCCACTTGCACCATTGACTAACCCGGGGTTAACCGGTTAAACCTACAGTTACCATAGTTACCAGTACAATTTGACACGGGTTAACGGTATCTAATATTGATATGGTTTTATTTTAACATCCCCCTAACAACTAAAATGTCCGACTTGGTTTCACATTACATCTTAAAACTTTTTTTTAGTAGAAGAATTGCGTTGCGTGACTAGCACCTTTTTTACATGTAATGTTTTTGATGGGATGTTAAATTTACAAGAATGAAAGATAGAAATATTGTACAACGCCAATGAGATATTTGCAATTTGGAATCATAAGTATTTTCTAGTATTCGTTATCATAGGACATATTTACTAGTTCTATGGCCGTTTAGCTAGCTATGCTTGCTAAGCTTACTACTAATTGCGTTGGTTATTGCTGGCAGAACAAGCAGGACTTCTTCTACAGCGAGGTCCGCAAGGCGCACGCGCGGCACCCGCACGACAAGCTAGCTATCCGAGTGTTGAGGGCAGACCTCGTGGCCACCAGCCTCAAGGCCACGCGACACTTCACCGTCGCCGACTGGTGCAAGAACTTCGACGTCACCTTTCAAGGGGAACAAGGTAGCTCACAACATACGTCCACATGGTGCACGCGCGGCAACCGCACGAGAAGCTGGTCATCCGAGTGTTGAGTGCAGATCAGCGCGTCGCCACCAGCCTCAAGGCCACGAGACACTTCACCGTCGCCGACTGGTGCAAGACCTTCGAAGTCACCTTCCACCGGAAACAAGGTCATTTTGCTATATCACCTCACACATCACAGTTCTATAGAACAATAAAAACAAATAATTGGTAATATTATTGCATAATTTGTGTTTTATAGTGTCATGTTCACTATAACGGCAGTTATCTAGATGGGAATCACTTAAAATTTTATTTTTCATTTGCCCTAAAACACTTCTAAAACGCAAAAATTATTATTTGTATTTTTTTTGCCAAAAATGGTCACAATAGTTAAACCTAAATTAACATTACAGCGCCAATGCAAACTAACTACATACCTATCATGTTATTTTGGTGCATTTGTTAGGAGTGGACTGGGGCGGAGTGAGGCGGGAGTGGTTCTCGCTACTGTGCGGTACGCTGTTTGACGCCCGTTTCGGCCTGTTCGCGCCCTTCCACGACTCACCCACCGGCCTTGTGCACCCGAACCCCGAACGACCCAAGCACCTCAAGGTACTCGTAACTGTGTATGTTTATTTTCTTTCTCGGAATGCTCAAGCGCTTACATCCCTTAAATGCTGACCTAAATCGATTAATTAACGCTCATAAATGCAAACATAATAGTCTACTTACTAAAACTAGACGGTCGTTTATAAATAAAAATATAGAATCCAGTGAGAATAAAAGTAGCGCCTTATGGAACTCGATTAAACTAGAAATAAATAAAGGTAGACTGTCAGGAGACGACTTTTGTGTGCTTAGGCATGCTGTGTGTGGATCGCAGGGCTCCAGTCGCGAGCTGGCGGACGCGCTCAACCAGCACTACCTGGCGGTGGTGCGCGATACACCTACCAGACCCAACATACCCGAGGCTCTGAAACTGTTGCGCACCTCAAGACCACCCGTACTGAACACTATGTTTATGACCCCATTTACGGCACCGGAGCTGGTTAAAATTATTAAAAATATTAAATCGAAGGCCACCAAAGACGTTTATGGGTTCCCCACATCTGCACTGCGTAAACTACCTTACATTTTCCTAAATCTGCTATGCAACCATCTTAATACCTCAATAGCGAACGGTTCTTATCCTGACACTTTAAAAAGTATAAAAGTAACACCTGTGTATAAGGGTAAAGGTAGCAAGAAGGAATTCAAAAACTATCGTCCGATATCGTTGGTGCCCGCCATCTCAAAAATATTTGAGACGGGAATTTGTGATAGGCTGATGAGCTTCTTTAGGTCGAATGAATCGTTATGCTCTCAGCAGTATGTGCTTATCAGGCTGGTCGACGATTGAGGCAGCGCGTGATGTGGTAAAGAACGTACTAGGCAGGCTAGAATCCAAAAAACGAGTCGCCGCTATCGCGGAAGCCGCTCGACCCCAATTTCAAAGGAATACCGCAAATCGATGTACAGGTTAGCCGTTTGGCACACACATACTAGAGGCCAAAACAAAATTTTTGACCCGCAGTTCCTAAAAAAATTTCGCTGCGGGGGGGGGGTAATTTTTTTTTTTTTGTATGGGAAAAAAAAAATTTTTTTTCCAAAACCTATCGAGTGTGGTATCATACGAAAGGGCTTTTTGAGGCGATTCTAAAAATATATCACATCATTAAATTTGGTTTTTTTTTTTAATTAAAATAAAAAGAATTTTCGAAACATACCAAGTTTGGGCTCCTCCAGACACGATATGGCAGACTTTTTTTTGTACAATATACCACAAATGATACGTGATATCCTGATGTCTAACCCAAAGAAAGCAATTTTGAAAATAATATCATTAGCAATTTTTTTTTTTTTTTCAATTTTACAAAGTGACACAGTTCTACTTTAATATCTATTTCACGAGACTTATGGAACTATACTGCAGATACGGTACATATTAATCATAAAATGATACGTAATAACCATATATCCAACGGGAAATACCTCTTTAACCCTTTAACTGCGCCTTTTCATCAGTTGGTATAATTTGTTTAGTTATTGACACAAAATATCAAGGTTGTATCCTCCAGCTACGATATACCTTACTGATTTTTTTTGTACAATACACCACGAATGATACGTAATATCTTGATATCGAACCCCAAGAAAGCAATTTGGACCCGGGTATGTCCTTAAACTACGTCCGGACCCGGGGGTAGGTCCTTAAACTACGTCCAAAAGAGAGGTATGGGCACTGTGAATGACATCTCGCTTTGTGTGGTAGGGCACAGGACAGCGGATGTCATTCCAGATCTAGAGCAGAGCCTAACTGGGGAGGTACCTCCACCATACAGAAAACCGCAGCCAAATAACACTAGACCCTACTCATAGTGTTGTGTTCCTGCCGGTGAGTAAGGTTGCCAGAGCTCGAGGGAGAGGAGGTGTTAGGGTCGGCAACGCGCATGTAACTCCTCTGGAGTTGCAGGCGTACATAGGCTACGGAGACTGCTTAACATCAGGCGGGCCGTATGCTTGTTTGCCACCGACGTAGTATAAAAAAAAAAATATTTTTGAAAATAATACCAATAACAATTTTTTTTTAAATATTTTTCATGTGTATAATTTTTCAATATTACAATATTGAGAAATTTAAAAAAAAATCTAAATGAAATTATTTTCAAAATTGCTTTTTATACGAACGGGTTAGACTACTATACTTTTCGACCTATCTCGCGCATTCGACCTTGTTGATCACAAACTGATGGCAGCTAAACTTGAACACTATAGCGTACGTGGGTTGACCCTAGATTTCATTATTTTCTTCCTTAGCAACCGCTCCCAAAGAACAGAAGTGGCTGGTGATGTGGTGATGCTTCGGAACCAGGTGATATTGGTGACTGATTGAGGTACTGACCCCTCAGGGGTCCAATGTTGGTAACACGATATTTCTGGTGCTGATGAATTACTTGCCATTTTTATCTTCTCACACGCAGCTTATTATGTATGCAGACGATATCTGCGCCGTAGTGAGTGGGGACTGTGAGGTTGAGCTCCGTATCAATGTCGAAACAGTAATAGTGAGCCTCTTGCACTAGTTTACTGCGAACGGCATGCAGCTCAACCTCGAAAAAACGAATATTCTGGACTTCTCATTGGCTACAAGTAAGACCACAAACTTAAACCCTGTAGTAATACAAAACCCCATTTGTCACGGCGCCAAAGTTTCAGGGCATTCCCCTTACCACCGCTAAAAGTATCGGGATACTTGGTGTCGACATTACGAATGAAGTCCAGTTTCGTAGTCATCTGGAACAAAAAGCCAAACTGGCCTCCAAAAAGCTTGGGGTGCTTAACAGAGCCAAACAGTACTTCACACCGGGTCACCGACTTTTGTTATATAAAGCGCAGGTTCGACCCCATATGGAGTAATGTTCTCATCTCTGGTCTGGCGCTCCACAATACCAGCTCCTTCCCCTTGACTCCATCCAACGTCGGGCAGTTCGTATTGTCGGCAATTCCGAACTTACTGACGGCTTAGAACCTCTTAGTCTTCGGAGAGACGTTGGCTCTCTTTGCATGTTCTACCGTCTGTACAATGGGGAATGTTCCGAAGAACTTTTTGATCTGGTGCCATCGTCTCGTTTCTATCACCGCACCTCCCGCCAAAGGAGCAAAGCTCATCCTCACTTCTTAGACACATGGCACACCATGAATAAGCGGGCATCCCGCTCGTTTCTTCCCAGAACGTGCAGAATGTGGAATGAGTTGCCTCCTGAGGTATTTCCTTTGTGCTACGACATGGGATTCTTCAAGAAGCGGGTATTTAGGGTTCTCAAGGGTCGGCAATGCTTAAGTGGCTCCTGTGATGTTGCTTACGTCCATGGGCGACGATGACTGCTTCCCATCAGGCGGCTCGTCTGCTCGTTTGCTGAACATCACATAAAAAAAAAAAAAAAAAAAAAACACAAACATTGAAGCCGTGAGCTCCGCAAGATTCGTGGGATTCACTCTAGACGGTAGACTGCAGTGGCAGGAGCATATTGATTCGCTCTGTGCTAGGTTAAACTCTGCTTATTATGCCGTAACCAGACTCAAAGACTCCTTGTCTCAAAAGAATCTACTAGCCGCCTACTACGCTTATTTTCACTCCCATCTTTCCTATGGAATCGATCTTTGGGGTTTAGCTGCAGACCGTGATCGCCCTTTTATTATTTAAAAAAAAGTCGTCCGGTCTATGTGCAGAGTACCACCTGACGAACTAGCAAGAGAGCTTTTTATTAAATTACGCATCCTAACGGTTCCCTCGCTCTTCATATTTGAGGTGGGAAAACTTATCCGACGGAGCAGGAAACACTTTTCTACCTCTACTACGCGTTAGTCGTCAAGACGAACGCAGGTACGAGTAATACCTAGGCACAGGCTTGCAAAAACAGGTAACTTCTTCCAAATTATAGATTTCAAAAGGAGGAGGTTCTCAATTCGGTTGTTTTTTTTTGTTACTCCATAACTCCGTCATTTCTGGGCCGATTTTGAAAATTCTTTTTTTAATTGTAAGTATATACATACAGATTGGTCCCGTTTTTGTCAAAACGCAGTTCTGATGATGGGATCCATGAGGAATCGAGGGAACCCCTCAAATGTTGTCAATAAATGCTGAAATAAACAAAATAAATTGGGATTCTACCTTGGGTTCTTCGATCGATGTAAACGAAATTACTTTTATATTTTATAGGATATTGCAAGAAATCATTAACAAACATGTACCTATTACGAAATCAGCAAGTAGCACGCGCTATCCAGTGTGGTACACAAACAAATTAATTAAGCTTTATAAAAGAAAAAGACAAATTGCGAATGAAATGAAACGATTTAAAAACCCCCTTGATGAGTTACAAATAGAGATTTGCTACTCGAATTATATGAAATCTATTGAGTCATCTATATCCACAAACAACATGTAAGCATTTTGGTCTTTCATTAGAGCGAAGCAAAAAACAGAAGGAACAATGCCAAGCGAAATGGTGTTTCAAGGATCAAAATTGTCGTCACCAGCATTAATTTGCGAAGCATTCGCCGAAAGCTTTTCTTCTGTATACGCTACTGTTTACAATGATGTTCCAACTTCTGATCAAACCCCAACAGAGGGTTATCCATACATTAATACTTTGAGTTCTCTGTCTCTTACCCGTTGCTCAATTGAATCGTCACTCATGAAGCTCGATAAAAAGAAGGGGCCGGGGCCAGACAAAAGACCTCTCTTCTGTCAAAATACTATTCTTCTAGTCTTTATCGGAAACTTTGCCAAAAGTCTATCATATCCCCTCTACATTATTTATAATACTTCTATTTTGACCGGGGTTTTCCCCTTAATTTGGAAGCAAGCGAATGTCATTCCTATCCCTAAAGGTGGTGATAAAACTGACGTCCAAAATTATCGACCGATTTCCTTGCTGTCTATCCTCGGTAAAGTTTTTGAGTCATTAGTAAATTCTGTATTGACCAACCACGTCAAATCTCTCATTGTTCCTGAACAACACGGTTTCCGTAGAAATATGTCCACCGTATCTAATCTAGCAGTTCACGTTTCCTCTCTAGCAGAAGCCTTGGACAAGGGTTCTCAAATTGATGCTGTTTATACTGATATAAGTAAAGCGTTCGATCGAGTAAATCATGGCATACTAATCAGTAAAATTTTCAACACAGGAGTGCACGGAAAACTTTTGGATTGGTTTTCCTCCTATCTTAAATCTAGACCACAAAAAGTTGTAATTTGTGGGCACGAATCCAGGAGTTTTGAGGCAACTTCCGGAGTGCCTCAGGGATCCCACTTAGGACCTACATTATTTTTGATATTTGTAAACGATCTGGCAAAAGAGATTCACCATTCAAATTTTTCCTTTTTTGCAGACGACTTAAAAATAACCAAAGTCATAGAAAATTCAACAGACTCCCGGCAGCTCCAATACGACTTGACACGTATTACAAATTGGTCTAAAGATAATAAACTACCTTTAAACAAAGAGAAGTGCAAACACATCAAATTCACGAAAAAACGATTACCTTTAAACACAGTATCTTTTGTGGACGATGTTCCTTTAGATAAGATAAGATAAGATAAGATAATTTATTCCATAACAATTTTACAATCATGTCGGAAATATCTTACAAGCTACTAAAATAAATTACAATTTTATAAATAACATGCATATTATAGATTAAATTAAAATATACAAGATAAAAACAATCACAGTATAAGACTGTTTTTTTTTTAGTTTAGTCAAATTTAAGAACATATCGAAGAATAAATTACAGATTACAGATAAAATCGTTGATTTCGTAATAGCATTTACTGATTAAATGGTCCCTTAGCCGGCATTTAAAGTTGTTCACATTATGTATTGTTTTGAGCTCAGTGGGGAGGCAATTATACAGTTTTACTAGTTGATATCGCACACAATGGTGAACAACTTTCAATTTAGGCGCTAACAAGTTATCCAAGTCCTTCCTGCGTGTGTTCATTCTAGAGATTCTTTCTTCCTCGGTCACCAGTCAGTATAACTAGAATATAGAGACACGGTACCGTTAGGATTTTGAGCCGAACAAAGTGTTCCCTACACGACTGCCACCACGGGATACGGACCATGATTCTGATGGCACGTTTTTGGGCTACAAACGCTTTATTTATATTATATTGATTGATTGATTGATTGATCATTTATTTGTCAATATGGGTTACAGAGGTCTTAAAACTATTTACAATATGTAATTACATAGGATCTCCACATTGTGCCTACAAACTGGCATACAAATTAGATTAAACTAGCCTAAGTCCATGCATATTATATTAACTTAACTATTAAGGAACTCGCCCACACTGTAGAAACATTTCCCACACAGCCAAGCTTTCATCATTTTCTTAAATGTTGTATTCTTTTCCCTTTTAAATTCATCCGGTAACTTATTATAAATTGTAATGCACATGATGTATGAATTTTTAGATGCTAATTCTAGTTTTGTAGCTGGTTTGTGTAATTTATGTTTATATTGTTGTCTGACATTACGAGAGCTCATCTGTTGTGCTTCTATGAATTCATCTTTATATTTATGAACAAACATACAGACCTCAGCTATATACACGCAAGCAACAGTTAGAATATTGTGCTGTATGAAGAAAGGCCGACACGATGCACTTCGGTCTAAATTAAAAACAGCCCTGACACACCGCTTTTGAGCCAAAAATATTTGATTTATTAGTGTACAATTACCCCAAATGACTAAACCATACCTTATTGTTGAGCTAACGTAACCATGGTATGCCATTAAAGCCGCTTCTGTGGAAACTGTTTGTCTTGTTCGTCTCAAGGCAAACACAAAACTGTTGAGTTTTGAATAGACCTTATCTACATGTTCTCGCCATTTGCACAGACAGTCCACCATTATTCCCAAAAATTTCGTACATTTAACTTCTTCTATAGGATCGTTATTATAGTGTACATTTAAGTTAGGCGGCGTAGCTCGTTCTGTATGAAATTGAATATAATTAGTTTTTTTAATATTAACCTTTAAATTATTTACTTCAAGCCACTGAATTGTTTGAGTTAATGTTAAATTTATATCATTATTATATGTCAGCAAATCATTACATTTAATTATAATAGATGTGTCATCTGCAAATAGAATACATTTGTGGGATAAGTAATTCGGCAAGTCATTTATATACATTAAAAATAGTAAAGGTCCCAGTATACTCCCTTGAGGAACTCCGTAACCATTATTCATATAGGAAGATCTATAAGACTCTATAGTTCGAGAATTGTTACAGTACTTGAGAATCTCTACACATTGCTTTCTGTTATCAAGGTAGTCCTTAATCCAATCGAGTGAGGGACCTCGTATACCATATCTGTATAATTTGGCAAGTAGTCGCTTATGGCATACGAAATCATATTTATCATATTAATATTTGTAGCTTTGACCCCAAAACTTAATGCTGTATCGCAACCGAGACTCTACTAATGCGTAATATACAGACGTTAGTTGCTTTATAGTTACTTCATCGCGTAAGCTCCTAAGTGCATAGCAAGCTGAGCTGATGCTATTATCCAGTGACTTGAGTTCTTCTTTCCAGTTAAGATCCCTATCTAGATGTATACCAAGGAATCTAACACAATCTTCAGTAGCCACATCAGAACCTTCCAAGTTCACATGGAGGCTCTCTATTCCTAGACGTTGTTCTAAATAGCATAGCTTTTGTTTTAGTCATGTTCAAGATTAGGTTATTGCTACTGAACCACGTCTGAAAGTTTCTAAGGAGTGCATTTACTTTATTGTTCAGTTCCTCTGTATTAGTTGAGGAAACTATTGCATTTGTGTCATCTGCGAAAACTACTACTCCAACATCGCTAAACTGTTTACAAATGCAATCAATTAAATCATTGACAAATATTACAAAAAGAATAGGCCCCAGAATAGAGCCCTGCGGCACCCCTTTATTAATTTTAGCTAACCTGGACCGGTATACTTTTTGACAACCATCTTCTATCGATTTCATTTCTACTACCATTTTTCTATTTAACAAGTATAGGTATGATGCGAAAAGTTTTAATTCCTTGCCCCGTACGCCACAGTAATTCAGCTTGTACAGTAGTATTTCATGATCAACTGTATCAAATGCAGACGTCAGATCAAGAAACACACCAGCGACCTTGAATTTATTATTTAAGTTAATAACCACGTCATCAATAAGCCTCTCAATTGCATCACTAGTACCTTTATTCTTTTGGTAGCCATATTGTCTTTTATTAAGAGGCCGTAGTCGATTTTAGAGCAAAAATGTAAAATTGATAGATTTAGTTGTTGAAATTATACACGTTTTGTTACGTAATATCTAAATAACAAGTATTGATTTCTATTAGCACGTCTTCTCATCTTGCCTTTTAATAATGAGGTCGCGAGCGTGCGTCACCGGTAATGCATGAAGAAAAGGGGCAGTTTTTAAAAATTCATCAAAAAATCATGGTGGTAAATTATACAAATTGATGTATAAGTATAGTTTCAGCAAATGTTGTAGATTGTTTAAGTATCAAAATTACGTTGAAATTAAGTCGATTTTCAGAGAAATTGTCACTTGCTTTGAAGTAATTTCTGGAGAAAATTGATTTCGTCTAACTTTCATTTACACTACTTCAAGGTCATAATAATAAAAATGTAGTCTGATAAACGTCAAGTACAGGATATGTGTAATACAAAATTACCATGTTTAGCAGTCCAAACTTTACGAAATTTACAAATAAGAGCGACAAAATCAGTGTTTTACGCGCGTTTACCTAAACGTCCATCAGAAAAGCAAACATTACTAATTTAGTGATTCTGTTTTCAAAAAACTGATCTGATAAAAGGTAAGATAAGAAGACGTGCTAATAGAAACCAGTACTTGTTATTTCAATTAGGTAACAAAAGGTGTAAAATTTCACGGACTAAATCTATCAATTTTACATTTTTGCGACTAAAATCGACACCGGCCTCTTAATAACTCTATTACAATCCAAATGCTTAACAAGTCTAACTTTAATCAACTTTTCAAATATTTTTGACAAAATTGGTAAGAGTGAAATAGGTCTATAGTTTTTTGGATCGCTCTTCAAGCCTTTTTTATAAACCGGTACTACTTTGGCCACCTTTAACTGCTCAGGAAATATTCCTTCCTCGTAGCAATTATTAAAAAAGACTGATAATGGTACTGACAGTATATCAATATTATCTTTAATTAAAGAGATTGGAAGATCGTCTACACCTGTTGATTTCTTCATCTCCATTTTCTTTCGACAGGAGTTACATATTCCCACGACATATCATTCAATACAGGTGAAGCACAGTCCTGTAGAATCTCTTACGCCCCGCTTAAACCACCATTAGGCATATGACATTTGCTACTATTAAAGTAAGACGAAAAAAAACTCCACAGTATCCTGCGCTTCATCTATTAATTTGTCGTCTGTCTTTAGCATTAGTTTCGGCTGTGCTTTTAGAGTGTTTTTATTCCTTTGTTTATTTACAACTTTCCAGATGGCTTTAGCAGAGTTTTTTGACTTGAATATAGCAGCTTGTACTGCCTTTTTTTTGCAGGAAGTTTCATAAATAAGAGATCTCGGGGTAACCCTGGACAAATAATTGTCCTTTAACACACATCTTGACAACATTATAAAGCAGTCTAATAAACTCCTCGGTTTTATTTGGCGAAACTGTAAGCAATTCAAGGGTATCTCTGCGCTGAAAACTTTGCTCGAGTACTGTTCACAGATCTGGAATCCATTCTATAAATGTCACATTGAGAGAATCGAAAAAATACAAAAACGTTTCCTGTTTTTCCTCTCAGCACATCAGGGCAAGCTTCGAATGTTAAATTCGTACAATGCGCGTTTAAAACATTTTAACATGATAACCCTCGAGGACCGTCGTTGGATCGCTGACCAGGTGTTGCTACATAAAATTGTGTCTGGCACGCTAGACAACCCACAACTTCTGCAGGCAATCAATTGGATAGTTCCTCACCCGCACTCTCGGATAGCAAACTTCGGCCATTCTCGTATAAAACATATAGAACCAATGTTAGATCTCATAGCATTATACCAAGAATATGTAAACAGCACAATTTATTATTTAAACTCAATCGGGTAGACTTATTAAAAATGTCACATAACCAATTTAAAACTTGTTTGCACAAACTCAAGGCCAATTGTTAGTTTTAAAATAATGTATCAACATCTTCATAATTTTAAATTCGTTAAACATTTCTTTCAAAAATTTCTATGCAGTTTGTTAATTAACTTAGATTTGCGATTTTCTAGCTACTTAATATATGTAATGTAACTTTAGTAATTAAATTTACTGCTTATAATGGAAGCAAGAATTGGTTTGTAAACTACTTAGTTTAAGATTTATGTAAGCAATTACTTTCATATGCATGTTGTGTTTGCCTGTTATTGGGTGAATACTCGAGCAATTTGTTTTTATTGTCACGTTTTCAATAAGTTTATATGTATATGTATTACACCTGTTGGCAAACCTTAATAAAATAAAATAAAAATAAATGTTTAAGGCATACCTATAGTGATTTTAGTATTTTCATCAACAAATCAAGCTTTTTTTTTATACCACGTCGGTGGCAATCAAGCATACGGCCCGCCTGATAGTAAGCAGTTACCGTAGCCTATGGACGCCTGCAACACCGGATATATTACACGCGCGTTGCCGACCCTTTAAAAACCTGTACACTCCTTTTTTGAAGAACCCCATACTGTAGCCCCTCGAGAAAACCTCGGCAGGGAGCTCATTCCACAGCCGAAGCGTACGCGGGAGGAAATTCCTCTTAAACCGCACAGTACGCGACCATTTAGGTGCTAGGGTGTGAGGATGAACACATTTAAAAAAGTGACATTTGATGAAGTGGAGCTGCTGATCATGATCAGAACGGAACTCTTCAATGACGCATAGTTCACGTTTGGCGATTTGTCCTCTTCGTTATGTTTGTTAAGCAAGTTAGATTTTCAAGACACATTTTTGTTAAGCTCGAGTTCTGATGATGGGATCCATGAGGAATCGAGGGAACTCCTCAAATGTGAAAGGCATACATATAGTGATTTTTGTATTTTCATCAACAAATCCAGCATTTACATAAAAAAAAAGTGACATTTGAAGAAGTGGAGCTGCTGATGATGATCAGAAATATTAGAATGGAACTCTTTAATGACGCATATAACGCATATTTCACGTTTGGCGATTTATCTTCTTTTTTATGTTTGTTAAGCAAGTTAAGTTTTCAAGACACATTTTTATCAAGCTCGAGTTCTGATGATGGAATCCATAAGAAACCGAGGGAACTCCTCAAATGCTATTTTTAAGGTCAAGGGTAAATGCCCGCCAGCGTTTCCATCGGTTAAATTGAATGGGCAACCGCTAAACATCGTTAACCAATTTAAATACCTAGGACATTTGGTGAACGCTGACCTTAAGGATGATGCCGATATTGAGCGCGAGCGCAGAGCGTTGTCCGTCAGAGCGAATATGATAGCCCGCAGGTTTGCTCAGTGCTCTAAGGAAGTCAAAATCTGTTTGTTCAGAGCCTACTGTACTAGTTTCTACACAAGCAGCCTGTGGGCGGACTATACGTATAAACGGTACAACGCTCTGCGCGTTCAATATAACAACGCGTACAGGGTGCTGATGGGGCTGCCCAGATTCTGTAGCGCGTCAGGGATGTTCGCGGAAGCGCGGGTAGACTGCTTCTACACCACGATGCGCAAACGAGCCACATCCCTGGTGCGCAGAGTACGGGCCAGCTCCAACAGCATCCTGACCATGATTGCGGACAGGGTTGATAGCCTGTATATAAATAACTGCTGCATGATTCATGTGCGCAGGAATGGGTAGGTGGGCAGATTTTCTTTAAAGTGGTTTTTGAGAAAATCTGCTTACTTATTTATTTTAGAAACTAGAATTTTATATAGTTAGCTAGTCAGTAAATAATTATGTATATACTAACATTAGCCTTAAGATAAAACTGTCACTAACACAAATTGATCCAAGTTGGTCCTTAATAAATGAATTTATTATTTATTTATTTAAATGTGAAAGGCATACATATAGTGATTTTTGTATTTTCATCAACAAATCCAGCATTTACATAAAAAAGTGACATTTGATGAAGTGGAATTGCTGATGATGATCAGAATGGAACTCTTCAACGACACATAGTTCACGTTTGGCGATTTATTCTCTTCGTTATGGACCCAGACTAAAACTTGGACCTGGACTTTTTTTTGAACTGCGATCCTTACAGAACCGAACTGCTATCAGAAAAGTGGGTTAGGTTAGGTTAGAACTGTGACCCTTACAGAAACGAAATGCTATCAGAACATTGGGTTAGGTTAGGTTAGAACTGTGACCCTTGTGAAGCAGCGGAGCGCGCGCGGGAAAAGGCTGCGGAAGCTCACCCGCTGCGGCACAAAAGAGCAGGGCGGAGGCGGGTCGCCCATGACCGCCGCCTGCCGCCTTAACGAGGGCCTAGGGGTGGCAGTCACGGGGACGACAGCCATCTAACTAAAACTAGGCCCTCGAGGCGAAGGGTGTGTCAAAAAAAAAATGTAGGCACGCCCCAAATGCCGGTTGGGAAATCAATTTCCCGGAGATGGGGCTTGGCAGCCGGCCGCTGCTGCGAGGTCACTTGGTGTTCCCGTGGCCCCGTCTTACAGCACCGAGGCGACAGACGGGGGGGTTGTTTAGTGGGTAGACTTGGGGTCCCATCAGCCCAAACCAAGGAGTCCCACATAACCACTCGGGTTCGTCCCCGCGCCCGAGTGGTATGCGTAATTGCATTTTTTCCCCCTAAAAAAAAAAGTTTGAACTGTGACCCTTACAGTAACGAAATGCTACTAGAAAAGTGAGTGGTTTTACGTCCTTTTAGTTACGCAAAAGATGCTGTCTTTTTCATTTCATTGTCTGAAGTGCACCATTAACAATAAGTAACCTCTCAACGGCATGCCCCATTGAAGTCAGTTTAATTTTTCTTAAAAAATATTATAAGAAAACTCAAGTGTTTCCTGATCCAAAAGGCGTATTACTCAGTTAAGGAATTTCTGGAAGGCTAATTAGGATCACTCCTAACGTGTTGGAACGGGGTATGATAATTTTATTGACAATTTAATTATTATTATTTGTATCTCCGTTACAAACTCTCGGGTTTTCAGGCCCGGTCATTTATAAGGCGTGCGTGGGGATATAGATCCAACACGTAGAGGCCGTTTGGAGAGTTTTGATGTCATGTAGAACGCCTGCTAGAACCCATTCACGGGTACATAAATAGATACCCGTAAACCGGTTTCAGCAGGCATTGGGAGCTATTATAGAAAAGTGGAAAGAGTCCTGGTCTGGCTTAAATTTGGGTGGAATATAATACTGGGCTATTGCTAAGAGTTCCGGACACCTGCCATAACATTGTGCTATACAGTGCTATCGAGGCAGGTGGTGACTCGCCACTCGCAAGATGGGCACCTGATGCGCCATCGTAAAGACGGCCAGGCGCAACACCGGCGTGAGCGGCTCAGGGGTGTCGAGAGGTGTGCTGCGCTTTCTCCGAAGTTACTCGCGGCGTTATGCCCTTTAACACTTCCACTACTGGAGCATATAGCTCTTACGACTCCCCTCTGGACGGCCAATGAAGGCAAGTCAGAGCTGAGAGTCCTGCGGGTCCCCTTGGGGTCCACTCCGACCGACGAAGACACGCCGGAGACGGAGACCCTGACCGACTCTCTGGAGCACTCGGGTCCGTGGGGACGTCACTCCCCAACAGCTCGCCACAAGCATTATTATTTTGTTATTATTATTATTCCAATGTTTACAATGAAACCCAATTTTAATTGTATATATTTCTGACATATCTATTGTAAATAATAATATTAATAATGTAAATTACGCATCCATGACAATGTATGATTAATACAAATAAAAAAATATGAATATGAATATGAATATGTGTAAGTATTTGTCAATAGTGAACTGGGGAGTACGGTTGAAGTTGTTCTCTTGCTTTGTGGTTACGCTGTTCGACGCATTGTTCTACGACGCTTTCTGTTTATATAATGGTATTACACATATGATTATCGTTGTCTCAGCTGAAGCACTTCGAGCTGGCGGGCAAGCTGGTGGGCAAGTGCCTGTACGAGAGCGCGCTGGGCGGCAGCTACCGCCAGCTGGTGCGCGCGCGCCTCTCGCGCTCCTTCCTCGCGCAGATCATCGGCCTGCGCGTGCACTACAAGGTGATCTAATGTGTACGAGCTAGAGTACCTGGGTTCAATTCGTTTCTAGACTTTCTAGGGTTCCGTAGTCAACAAGGTTATAGTTTCGTCATGTCCGCCTGTCTGTCTGTCCGTCCGCGGCTTTGCTCTGTGATCGTTAGTGCTAGAAAGCTGAAATTTGGCACGTATAGGTATATAAATCAGTTACGCCGACAAAGTCGTGAATTAAAAACTAGAAAAATGTTTTTTTAGAGTGGCTAAACGAAAAGTGGGCATAACATTTTTTTTTCGCTTTAATCCTATAGTGTGGAGTGTCGTTGGATAGGTCTTTAAAAACCAATAAGGATCTTCAAGAACCATTTTTTGATAGTTTTATTTTTTGATAAAGCTTATCGCTCCAAAAGAAAAAAAACCATAACCATGGGTCCAAATAATATGAAAATAAATCGTGAAAGTAAAGCTTAGTAGTTGTAAGAAAGTCTAATATTTTGACGGACGGGTAACTACGGAATCCTATACTGAGCGTGGCCCGACATACTTTTGGCCGGTTTTTCTTTATATGATAAAATGAGACTTCCGCGTATATAGGTAGGTATTTCAAGATACAGGTTTTATAAAACTGGCTCCGGAGGTCGCGCTATTTATGTAGTGCATCAATACGTGTCGCACGATGCCCAATAAGTTGCCAGTCGAGTCACCAGAACGTAGACCTTCCAGGAATTAATTTCTCAAACCAAATGCTCATCATCACGAAAGTTATAAGTTACCTACATTTAAAATACGATTTCACGATAACTGGTGTACCCCACGTCCATACTAATTTACAGAACTTTGTATGCAGGGGGGGTGCCTTTTCTCTGCAGCTGACTGACAGTACCTAATATTTGTTTCCGGAAATTCCTCGAATGTGAATACACCCGATAACTCGTGTTTTAGGAAGAAAACTGTTTATTTATTTAATTTTAGTGACACAATTTACAATAAATACTAAGTAAATTGACAGTATTCACTCAGGCCTTATGTCATAAAACATAAAGTGGAACCACACATGTTATTTCTACAGTACTTCGAGCAAGACGACCCTGAACTGTACCTGTCCAAGATCAAGTACCTGTTGGAAACGGACCTGGACTCGGCCGAGTCCGTGCCGGAGATATACTTTGCGGAGGACGTGTACGACTCGTCCGGCCACTTGGTGGAGACGCACGATCTAATACCCAACGGCTCGACGATACGGGTGAGTTTATCACGAGCTATATACCTGTCCAAGATCAAGTACCTGTTGCAAACTTTATCAAAATATAGATAAACTTCTGATTGCTTAAGACTACTATGTCTTTATTTGCTTTTAAAATAGTAAATGAGCCGCTTTGTTTCTTTTTACTAATGGGACTCAACTGTGTTTTGGTTGGCAGGTAACGAACAGCACAAAAATGAAATACCTGGACGCACTGGCACAATGGCGGCTGGCAACGCGTTGTCGGCTAGAAACTGACGCCTTCCTGCGAGGCCTAACACTACTCGTGCCCGACAACCTGCTCGCCATCTTCGATGAGAACGAACTCGAGGTAACCACTCTACAAACGACACAACTATTCGGTTGTGAGTCAGAGCTGTAGGCTCGAAACTGACGCCTTTCTGCGTGGCCTCATGCTGCTCGTGCCCGACAACCTGCTCGCCATCTTCGACGAGAACGAGCTAGAGATAACCACTCTACAAACGGCACAAGGACTCGGGTGTGAGTCAGAACTGTAGGCTTTAAGCTGACGCGTTCCTGCGTGGGCTGTCGCCGTTCGTGGCCGACAACCTGCTTGCCATCTTCGATGGTATCGAGCTCGAGGTAATCAATCTACACACGACACAAGCACTCGGTTGAGTCAAATCTGTCGGCTCGAAACCGACGTTTTCCTGCGCGGCCTCATGCTAATAACGATAGTTATGGATGTGTGACAATTTCCAGCTGCTGGTGTGCGGCACGGGCGAGGTGTCGGTGGCGGACTGGCGCGCGCACGCGCTGGTGGCGGGCTCGGGGCGCGGCTGGGAGCGGCTGCTCGGCTGGTTCTGGGCCGCCGTCGCCAACTTCAGCGCGGAGGAGCGCGCGCGGCTGCTGCAGTTCACCACGGGCTGCTCGCAGCTGCCGCCTGCCGGGTTCCAGGTACAACTCCCGTCCTAGTAACACGTTACATAGGCGGCCATCTACATATTTTATAATTATTGTAAGTGCCTATACAAGAGCGAGCGCTTCAAAGTATTCCAGCGACGAAAATCCAGCGTTCATCATGTTCTTGCGTTATTCCAGCTTTATGCGTTCGTTCATGGGAGGCTGGGGAGCAACTAATCCCTTAGCATAAGGGAATCCCTTATTGGGATTAGCCCGGTTTTACTCACGCTGTTTTTCTATGCTGCAAATCCTGCGATCATGTAGTGTCTTTAACGTTATATGAACATTTTTCTCGTTTTTCCGCAGGAGCTGAACCCTCGCTTCCAAATAACGGCCGCGCCGACGTTCGGCGCGCTGCCCACGGCGCACACGTGCTTCAACCAGCTGTGCCTGCCCGACTACGACTCGTACGAGCAGCTCGTGCACGCGCTGCTGTGGGCCATCAACGAGGGCGGCGAAGGCTTCGGCATGATCTGAGCGAGTCAGGTAGCTACAATTAAAGATATAAAGGTTTTAAACTTATCTTTAATTTTATACCAAAATCAAACTAATGAAAGAAAATGAGCAATCTTTTGCAACAAAATGGGAATGTAGAAAAAATAGGTACCAAAAAATTAAAATAATCTTATTCTTGAATTTTTAAGATTTACTTAGTGTGTAAAACTAAAATGAAATAACTTCTATATCAGTATATATAGTCTGTCAAGCCATTTCCGTCAGTAGAAAAGAGCGACAGATTTAAAAAATGTAGACGCGAAGGGTTATCGTCCCATAGAAAATTTGAATTTCGCGCCTTATTACTGTTGTTTGACCGGCTATATTTGCATTATTCGATTTATTACATGGACAAAAATGTATAAAAAATAAAGTGTCCAACAACTATATACTTAGTGGCAATATATGGTAAAAATGGCAATTTACTTATTTTCCTTAGTCGCTTAACTTCAAACTCGGATAACTCCATCTGTCAGATTATGCTATTTTGGTATTAAGAAAAGGTAATATGGTAGATATTTGCTGAGAGGGTCGAGTGGATTTATCCGAGTTTGAATTTGCGACACTTATGTTGAACATGTTAAACGACAATCGGTGACATCCACTATTGTCACTGGGTGTTTTAAGAGCGCGATTGGAATGTGCAACGTTGACTCTAATTTCTGACTTTTATATTGTTTGGAGACTAGTATTATATGATCTGTGGTTTGGAGTCAATTGGTTAGACCGTATAAAATTCTAATTACGTCACCGATGCAATAACCCCGTATCGTATGAACAACATTAAAACTTAAAATGTCTCTCTTGTATTTCCAGGATAATTTTGAGGACATTGAAGCTATATAACACGGATGTTACTGGATATTGAGGAGAAGAGCGAGCGAAGCGGGGAGTAGTGCTGCTTTGCCACCTTGTATTTACTTCTAGTCACGTCTCAAAGACTTTTATTTTTGCGTATTTTATGTTTAGATATGTTTGGCACCAAAGGCAACCTAAGAAACATTTTATATTAACTATTACGATTTAAGTTTTCCCTTTTCACTCAGTATTCTTTATTTTATAGATACGTATTTTACGTAAATATGCAATTGCTAGTTGTGTGTGGTTGCGCTGTTGTAAATAACGTAGGTTGTGAAAAGGTAATAAAAACTAGTGCAGTTTCTGAGAATTACAAAAAGCACAAAGTTCCCGTCTAATGTTACAGCCTGAGTTATATATTGTACCTACATTAGAGCATTTGGTAACTGGAGACGCCTTGTCTGTCATTTTCTGTACAAAACAGACTGCCGATTTTTGCGAGGGAGGGGCACGTCAAATGTATGTATGGTTACACGTACAAATGTACGTAACGTACAAATAACCGTGTCAGATAAACATCAGTCCATACAAAAGTATGACCAATTGTGCAAGGTTTTCGGCAAAGGGGTAAGCTCTTAAAGGCGATTCCAGTTATTAAATACTCTAAGGTTGTACCGAACCGAATGTAAGAAGTCTCAGTAGGCCGAGCACATGATTGGCGCGACAGTATCTCGCCGCGAGATAGACTACCCATCTTTTACTAACTGTATGAATTAAAGAGGGACGGGTAGTCTATGTCGCGGCGAGATACTCTCGCGCCAATCATGTGCTAGCCCGGTAGGTTCCAGGTTCTGAAGTATACAATTAGACCAATTATTTAAGAAAACAAAATTTGAACATACAGATTTCGATCGACCGATGTTACCCACAATATTAGGTACATTAAATTTATGCTAGATACTTATATGTTATCTCTAGTAAGGTTGTTGTCTACGTAATATTCTTGATTGCGTCTTAAAGACCCAAGTGCAATATTATATAGATTACTAAGACATAGCGGGTTGTTATACTTAGGTACACCGCCTCTAGTCGTAAGTTACGGTTTTTTTTTATGCTTCATGCTTTTGTCACTAGTTAGCACTTTTATGTAGTAAATTATTATGTATACGTACTGCAGCCTAAACCAAAGTTTGTGCATTATTTATTTTTTATCTTCAATAAGCCAAGAGGCAAACCCCAATTTAATATAAGGTACACAACGCGAGTCCTGCCTAAAGCGCTGTGTGTAAAGGTACAGTGTAAAGGTTTTTACACTGTACATGTATTTAAATTGGGTGTTTACCTGTAAATAAAGAACTATTATTATTATTATTATTTGTATCTCCTTCTGGATTTCACGGGCCTATAAATCCCGGTCTTTTGATAGGCTTGCCTGGGGATATAGATCCAACACGTAGAGGCCCCCTTGAAGAGCTTTAATGTCATGTAGAATGCCTGCTGGAACCCGTTCACAGGTGCAACAATAGACACCCATGAACCGGTCGCAGCAGGCATTGGGACTATTGTAGAAAAAGTGAACAGTATACCGGTTTATGGATTGAAGTTTGGCTGGTCAAAAGATTGGGCTATTGCTGAGAGGTCCGGACACCTGCCATAACAATGTCTGTACACGTTATCGAGGCAGGCGGTGACACGCCGCTGACTAGATGGGCCCCTGAAACTGCCGTCGTAAAGACGACCAGGAGCAACACCGGTGTGAGCGGCTCAGGGGTGTCGAGAGGTGTGCGCCGCTTTCTACCCAGTGGCTGTTACCAGCCACTGTGCCAACTCGCGTCTTATGCATCTTTCACTTCCACCCCTGGAGCATATAGCTCTTACGACTCCCCTCTGGACGGCCAATGAAGGCAAGCCAGAGCTGAGAGTCCTGCGGGTCCCCTTGGGGTCCACTCCGACCGACGAAGACTCGCCGAAGACGGAGACCCTGACCGACTCTCTGGAGCGCTCGGGTCCGTGGGGTCGTCACTCCCCAACAGCTCGCCACAAGCTGCCCTGCGGGCTTATTATTGTTATTATTATTAAAGCATTGCAAGGAATTGATAAGTAAGTGACAATAAAGTAACCACGCCATATTGTCATCTTAGTTCATGGAATGTATAATGTACATATATGAACAGTAAATGTTGTTAAATTACATTTTAGAAATCTATATACTTAGTGTACATTATTTCTTGAAACTGAAAGAAAAATATCGATTTATTGGTAATATTCGTCGAAAGTTATGGGAATAATGCAATAAAGCAGTGACAATTTAATCTGTCAAGTGTCCGTCCTGTGTGCGTGTGTGCACACAGCGTTATGTGCGTATTTAGTAACGAATACTTATTTACAGTAACGATATTATTATTATCATTTTTATTTAAAATCGACTTAGCCCTACTTAGCCCTGTGAGCCCAGTGGTCTTCTTAAAATGGGTAACGAATGTACCTAATACCTATGCGATCTTATACGCATTTAATAATAGTATTTTATACAATCGTGATATAATAGAGAGCTTTTCAGTCGAGTACCGTGTTTAAGCAACGAAGCTTGCTGAGTTGCTTAAGTTAAGGTACGAGATTGAAAAGCTTGATTATATCACTATTGTATACAATACTTTTTCTACGAGATAAAAAAATAATACTTTCAACTAGTAGAATCATATAAGTAAACAAACCAAAAGTATACAGCTAAGATACGCGAGCTGCCGCAGCCCGCGATACCTCGCGGCACGGCCGCCGGACCCGGAGCCCCCGGCGGGTTGGCCAACGACACCTCCTCGTAACTCATGAGGCCCTGGTACCTGCTCCTTGCTAAATTCGTAGGGTATGGTTGTTGCTATATGAAGGATGTCACATGCGCGTTTCTGACTTATGAAGCTATTGTTTCTACTATTTATATGAATTTCATGTTATCAATTTTTGTTTTGTACAATAAAGTGATTTACTACTACTACTACTACTACTACAACATAAAATAAAATGTTTTTGTTGGTCAACCAATCACAAAGCAGATGCGACGCATATGCATTGAATCGAGTCTCCTTAAACAAAAAATATTTTATCTAAATGTCATCATCATTCGCTTGCCCTTGTCCCATTCACTTGGGGTCGGCGCAGCATGTCTTTTTCTTCCTTACATCTCTGTCACCCGTCATCTCATCATTCACTTGCGTTAGTTTCATATCATCTTTCACACAGTCCATCCACCTTTTCCTCGGTTTTCCTCTCCTCGTACTTCCCTCCACATTCATTCTTAATACCTTTCTCGTCACATGACTGTCATCCCTCCGCATCACATGCCCGTACCATGCTAGGCGATTTGCCCTTACTTTTTCTGTTATGGGTGCAACTTTCAGGCTTCCTCTTATATACTCATTCCTTATCCTATCCATTCTCGTCACGCCACACATCCACCTTAACATTCTCATCTCCGCTACATGCAATCTCTTTTCATCCGTCATCTTTAGGGCCCAACACTCTGATCCATACATGACGACAGGTCTTATGATCGTTTTATAAATTTTACCCTTCAACCGAAGGGGCATACGGGCGTCACAAATGGTTCCCGTAACCTGTCGCCATTTCATCCATCCTGTGCTAATCCGGTTTTTCACGTCACGGTCAATATCGCCATCGCACTGTACGAGCGAACCGAGGTACTTGAAGTCGGAGCAGACCGGCAATGTAACGCTATCGAGTTCTATGGCAGCAAAACAGGAGAGAGAGACCGCCAAAATCGCAGAACATGTGTTCTGTTTTAGATCTGCTGATCTTTAGGCCAACATTCTCCAATTTTTGCCGCCATTTCTCAAGTCTGCTCTGCACCTCTAGTTCGTTTTCACCTACAAGCACAATGTCATCAGCAAACAGCATACACCAAGGTGCCTCCTCCTGTATGTCCGACGACAGAGCGTCCATAACTAGCAGGAAGAGGTAAGGGCTTAAAGCCGATCCCTGGTGCAAGCCTACCGTGACACTGAACCTGTCGGTGGTACCAGCGGCTGACCGGACGCGTGTACAACATCGGTTGTACATTGACCGGTTTAGCTCCACATACTTCCCAGGCACGCATTTCTCTTTCAGAGCCCACCACAAAACCTCTCGGGGTACTCGATCGTATGCTTTTTCGAGGTCAACAAACACCATATGCAGGTTCTTTTTGGCATGTCTGTATTTTTCGCACATTTGGCGAAGTGCAAAAATGGCGTCTGTTGTACCTCTCCCCGGCATAAACCCGAACTGGTTTTGTGTTTTATCTAAATGTATGAAGTTCTATTTTCAAAATTTTTATATTTCACTAAACCGTATCGTTAAAATTCTTATGCTTGAGTCGGAAGTGCCATAGACTATACAACGCTGAAAAGAGTAAGGTCGTAGTGTTGCATATGAAGTTGTAATACACAGATTATACTCGACGAGTAGAAAAAATACTATTAGAATACAGAGGAACATGAATTTTGTTATTATACTTGCCTATGTAAGAACTGCGTTTAAAGTATTATGTACGATCTGGTACGATGGAAATTATTTATTTTTTATGATGTAGTAACGACACAACAATAGAATTTATTTACCTACTGCTGTAATACAGAATATTATTTTTACTAAATCTTCAACAGAATTCTTAAGACAAAAATATTAGCCGATTTAGGCGTGTACGTCACTTCTGTTACTGACCGATGATGATCATACCAGTAGTTTTAACAGTATAAAACTATGTTGTTTAACTAAAATGATCCATAGGTATATGTATATTAGTGCTCAGGTCCCCGTACGTCAAAAATGACGATTTTTACGCCCAACTTCTACGGTTAACGGACTTCGTATTATAAAATGTACCATAAATCGTGTACGGCACAATAATCGACACAGAAGTATAGGTACTGTGTTTTGAAATGAGTTGTACTTAGCGCAGTTCGTTTTATGTGTCGCGCACTGTTCATAATGGTGTTCATACGTATAGCATAGTGACGCTTCTATAGGGCGGGGTTAGTTTGTTATCCTGCTTTGCCTTTGAATCAGTCCTTTCTTAGTGCACCCGATTTTACTACAAGTGTATAAAAGGAGTAATTTGATAGTAAAATATGGTCGAACCAGGTGCAATGCTTACTTAGCGCAATTAAGATTAAGGGCCTGTTTCACAATGTCCAAGTAAAATATTGGATAGCTAATTAACAAATAAATTAACTGTCAGATAAAATTTCCTACAAAAAAAGCACTTTATCCAGCAGATAAAGCTTATTTGGAGATTGTGAAACGCCAACGATGACTTTATTCGTCAGATAAGTGGCAAGTAGCTTATTCAGGACTTTACTTGGACATTGTGAAACAGGCCCTGAGTTACATTTTGTATTCATTAGTACAAATGACGAGAGGCCTAAAGAAAACTGTAAACTCCATTTTCAGAATCTATATATATAAAAAATATATTATAGTGTAAAAATATAAATTATTTAACAGATTATTATTTACTAGCGACCCGCCCCGGCTTCGCACGGGTAGTTCAACTAATTTACACAAAACCTTTACAAATTATACTTTATATGTATATACATATAAACCTTCCTCTTGAATCACTCTATCTATTTAAAAAAACGCATCAAAATCCGTTGCGTAGTCTTAAAGGTATTTGGCATACATAGGGACAGACGGACAGACAGCGGAAAGCAACTTTGTTTTATACTATGTAGTGATTCCTTTAGATACATTTAGTCCTTCGTTGGTATTATTGCGTTTCTGCTGGAGAAGTAGTTTTTCTGATAAATAGTTGTCACAATTGGTCCTCAGGAAATCGTTTCTTGTTTGCTTTTGTTTAATTGTAATTTGTAATAACTATCTTAATTTTGTATTATCAGGCCTTAAGTATTGTGTGCAATGATAATTTTAGCAATGTATTAGGTATCAATTTTTATGGTTATTTAAACAATTTGAAATTACCTACGCTGAAAGTAGGTATGGACGTTAATTTGGCAATGAAGTATTTTGCTATTACCGTATTGTATATATCTAGTTTGTGATTGACGGATGGTTTTACCACGTATGTATACTCTCCCCGCTAACTTTTCCGCACAAGTGCAGAAAATGGGACTTTCTGTGCCTATGCGGACCCCATTGGTGGATCCATGTAAGCATGTAAACATGCGGTAACAGAGCATATGCAATTTAATCGTATATGACATACCTAGGGCAGTAAAGTAAGAGGTGTGTATATTATTTTTCTGTTCGACGGGCCCTTAAACGTGGCAACTTGGTTAAGCGCAGCGTGCCGTGAGTTGACGCACGGTGAACAGAAAATAATGTTTAGAGTTAGACCATGATAAGACTGCAAGGGTTTTGATGGTACATGCACGCAGTGCAAGTGTTATTTATACGTCAT
This sequence comes from Cydia strobilella, assembly GCF_947568885.1. Taxonomy (NCBI): domain Eukaryota; kingdom Metazoa; phylum Arthropoda; class Insecta; order Lepidoptera; family Tortricidae; genus Cydia; species Cydia strobilella. Next base: position 16,030,379 of record NC_086041.1, on the reverse strand, counting down.
AATTTCATAGATATTTGACGTTTAAAATGACACTTGCACTGCGTGTACTATCAAAATCGTTGCAAACTTATCTTGGTCTACGGATATAGTGCATAATTATTTTCCATCGTATTTTCACGGAAACGTACGAACGCGTCTTGCTATTTCAGAATTAACATGACAAATACAAACGTTTCCGAGATAACACTACATCGGTAACTCTATGTCGAATTAGAGGACCTATCGCGAACTAATTCGTTCGTTCTTTTGTCTATTACTTTATTACCTATTTTTTATAGTTTCATACGGGTTTTAAAATAGAAATTGTGTCTAAAAAGTAAAAATAACTGCTGCCTACGTTTCTCTATTAATCTTTTGGGGCTTTATTTCATGCATGGTGTAAAATAATTTATTTAAAATACAGTCAAATACCCTATAGAGAGGCAGATAACGATTTCTTTTCTGATGGATGTCCGTGGTATAGTTATTTTTAACACACTTGCTTAAAACGACGTTTTTATTCCACCGATTTTTGGCTAGACCGATTTTTGATTAATCCTAGATATTAAACACGCGTGCTCTTTCAGTGTATTATTCCACTCGTGCTTTTTTATTATATTATCCGACTGAGTTAAGAAGGTAACTTTGCCCGCGGCCGGGGCGAGGGGCGGCCGGCAGTATGACAGATGCAACACACAATACTAACTGTTTTAACTATTAAAATTTGATTAATATGAGTTTCTTTTTTTTTCTCGCAAGTGTGTTGAAAAACGTCATATGAAACGCGTGTGCATTGGTCATTACATACATCGGCTTTCGGCTTCTTATTTCGGCTTTCGGTATTAGGCACCATATCGCCTCGTGTGTAATGACCAACTTAGCACACTTGTATCATAATGTACTATTACGATACAAGTGCGGAAAAGAGGAAATCCGAAACGAGTGGCGATAAATTAAAACACGACCACAGGGAGTGTTTTAAATCGACACGAGTTGCGAATAACCTATTCGCACTTGTATCGTACAACGTTTTACAGTACATATGGCCCTTTAAACTTTCGACATATGCACGAAAAGTTTTATTTGACGCACTAGTGCGAGAAAGTAGCACCATATGTACTGTAAGAAATCTAACACTTCGCTATGTTCGCTTATGACCAGTTGCTCTTCTATTCCATCGATTAACCTTTTGAACGCCAAGAGCCACTAATGTGGTCGTTACTAGTCGTGCCCACAGCGCCAAGGACCACTATATGGGTTATGGCGCACGCTGTCAAATTAACGTTTTTATTTATGACACAAAGTGTTCAAAAGGTTAACTTTACGGACCTTCTTATAGCGCGAAGTATTATTTATATTTGATATTAATATTACGATGTAAATATCAGTCCCTAGCAGAATCTTTAGTAGAGTCCAGAAATGTTATTTTTTAGTTATATCGTACATACAGATATTTAATTCTATAATTATAAAAATTATTCAAGTTACCCGGGATAGTCCATTCCAAAATGTTGATATTTTGTAGACATTGTTGCTTAGAAATGTAAGACTGAAATAAACAATTGACATCTATTAACTTTTTTCATTAATAGCGCCACTTGCACCATCCCACTAACCCGGGTTAACCGGTTAAACCTGGAGTTACCGTTACCAGTGCGCGTACGTGTCCTCGGCCGAGGCACGTCTACACTGGCCGGCCGTTTTGTGCGCGAGGAAATTGCCTCGCGCGTATGCTCGCTCTGTGTGGACCCGGCTAATGACGTTAATTTGGATTTGATTTTGTTTGATATCTTAGTTAATATTTTCTTCGAGTTGGTGTGGTGTTTCACTCGGGGGCAAATTTAGTTTAACCCTCGTGCTTTAAAACCCTCTCAACGCTCAAGATTCCATTTTACGAACCACTCGCTGCGCTCGTGGTTCAATTTTGGAATATTTCGCTTGTTCGTGTATCAATACTATCAATATTAGCACGAGCGGTTAAACAACAACTTTGTCCCCTTGTAAAACAAATAACTATTGTAACTGAACATTTGAAGAGTAGAGTCGATCATCGAGTGCCTTAAAGAATGCCCTACTCCTATCATTCGAATATTACCTAAAGACGCAACGGATATATGAAACGTGTTAATAAATCAAATAAATGAAACGTATCGTTAAAATTATATTCAATAAATTACATAATTTAAACACTTAAAAATATTCTAATAATAAAACTTACCAGCAAATCAAATACCGTAAAAAAACTTACAAAATACGTGTAAACATAACTCGCGAAAACTACCTAAGTAATTAACATTTAGTAATAAATAATACATGTTCCTACTCACCTTTCTCGTCATTGACAATTTTCCTCAGTTTTTAGCTAAAAGGCGTATAAAAATGTAGGTTCTATATAATATATAACATTTGTATAATCTAAACTTAGGGTAGACCCAGTCGAACCAAATCAAGATAAAAAATTCGCGTAAACATGCATTGACATGAGCGCACTAAATTCTTATCATAGGCAATGTTTTTAATATCAACAATTGTTTTAGTCTATTCGCCCGGTGTTCCGATCTACTCGGTCTACCCTACAACAGTAGCAGCAATAATCAGCAGATTTTGGAGTCGTCGTCCGCTTGGGGACTGCTACTGCTACGCTACGACCGATAAAGGGACGGTCTTGGACAGAAGTGAGCAAGGTCAGCAGCCGTGCCGCGCGGGCACCAGCGCCCACACGATGGCTTCGGGCACGGACAGTGGGTAGCGCAGCAGGGAGCGCGCGGCGCCCATCATCCTGTCCAGATATACAAATTATTCGTCAGAAACTTATTGTCGTGCATCATTTCACTAGGGGGTACGGACTGATATTCAATAAAATTAATAGTAGGTTCGATCGACAGACGCGACAGTGAACAAAGATCGCAAAAGCAGGGACCTCAGTTGGATCCATCAAGACAAAGTCACAATATACTTACCTAGTTAGAGGGCGAGGCCACCACGCCAGCTGCTCGCGCGTGACGCGCAGCTCTGCGTCGAGGCGGGCCAGCTCTGCGCGTAGCTCGCTCACGACTCCCCGCAGCTCGCTTGTCTCGTCCGCGGCTAACGTTACGCGTGCCGCTAGTGCCGAGCAATCGCGTGCGCAGCGCTCTCTACCACTGTCGGACATGTGGATAAAATGCAACTTTCTCATCAGATTTTGAAATACAAACAGTGCCTTTACGAGCTGGGTGTGGTGAAAAATATTAATGGATTAGGTATATTGTGTATAGGTACTGAATTAAAAATATATGAAAAAGTATTTAAAAAAGTATATTTAAAAAAGTATTTATTTTATGGGTATATTCTGTTAAGTGCCCCAAACACCTAACACATTCAATCAGAAATGAGAATAGGTTCACAGTGTTGTTAAAGTATGCACTGTAGTTTTGAACAGTGTATACTCACTCCTTCTCCAGCTTCAGCTGCTCGCTGGTGAGCTGCAGTAGGGCCTGCTTCTCGTCGGCCTCGCGTCGGAGCGCAGCCGCCTCGGCCTCGGCCGCCGCCAGCAGTGCCTCATGCTGTGACAAGTCTGTTTCCAGGTGAGACAGCTGAAAAGTGAAGGACATAGAGGTTGAATTTGTTACTTGTTATTTATGTAAAAAAAGCTACCGTTAGGGTGTTCGTCGAGTGAGAGTAAGGCGTAGCATACACTACAAAGGGGTAAAAATAATATTTAGAGAAAATAGCAAGAAAAAGCTTCAATGTACCTATAGTCAGATAGGTACTTAATGTGTTTCTCGCGGTTATGACGTGACAAATTGTATTTCTCTCGGCAAGTTGTTTACCCCTTGTGCCTTTACCTCCGCTACGCCGAAGAATCCACTTTGAACCACAAGTAGAGTAGGTACCAAAACCAACGCTTATGATTTAATTTTGAGATGTTACCCTTGCTCAGCTTTCGCCATCGTAGATCGTGGCAAACAACAACTTTACACTAGCTAATAAATTTGTACAATATGTAGAAATAGAAAGATATTCAAAAGGTGAAATAACAAGTCTGGAGCATTACGCTTATTTTAATAGCGTGCCTCTGCGCTGGCAGCGCGTTCCAACGACAGTGCGTGCTCGCTCACCGCTGCCACGGCTCGGACGGGCTGAGTTATAGAGGTGACAATACTTTTCGACACTAACCCGGGTCACCCCGGGTGTAGGCTCGATCACGCTGAGAGCGTGCTACTGCACTGGTAGCGCGTTCCAACGTTAGTGCGCGTTCGCTGACCACTGCATGACGCGGCTCGAACGAGCCGAGTTATAGAGGTGGCAATACTTTTCGTCACTAACCCGGGTGTAGGCTCGATCACGCTGAGAGCGTGCCTCTGCGCTGGCAGCGCGTTCCAACGACAGTGCGTGCTCGCTCACCGCTGCCGCGGCTCTGACGCCTTCCACCTCGTTGCGGCAGTTACGCCATCCTGTGAAAGTTGCGATCAATTTACAGTACAGAAGTAAGAGAGACATCAGGCACAGAAGTAGCGGGGGTGTACGCTGTAGCCAGCTAAATGGATCAAGGGCAGAGCAATACAAAAACCTACTTAAAATACGTGGCATTTCTATCTTCAGATAGATACGTACGTTCTACAGGATGACCTTAGCCTTTGGACAAACCCTGAAATCCCACGTAGGGTTACTTCTCAGGAATGCTCTAACGTTAATATTTTTTTAATTAGTACAAAAAATAACAAATAATAATTTTCAAACAAAAAATAATTCCAATGATCGACAACAAAAAGAAACATACTGTATTAATCATTGGCAGTGTTTTTGACAATTTGTTCGAAAATGTGCGGCAATGCTGACATTTGTTAAAAGTCAGAATCTAATTAATGTCATAAATAAAAAAGATAATCAATAAGGTCGAAGAAGGTTTCATACTGTTTATTACCTCAGGAGCTATTAACACATACAGGCTGCTCTAAAATAAAAAATCGTAATTTGTTAATTTCTTCGTAACCGCTACACCGGTTGTTATGATACTTTGTATACTGATTCTAAATACCCTAATACACATGTACATTTCGGCAGTGTCCAATGGCTAAGGGCACCCTGTATACTTTCAAAGTGACCCGATATCCCGTCGGTGGGACGCGAGATTTTTTTCTGTTGACTCAATATCGGCAATATCGCATCGGTGGGAGTTAAAGGATTACCTAATAGGAAACCAGCTTGTGCGAGTGTGAGAAGCATCATACTTAACAAACATCACGGCTGAAATACAAATAGGTTACAAGTGATACCCGGTGTCAAGTTTCTTCATTATGTACTCACCGATGCTCATCTCCGACGCCCGATCTTCCGCGTTACTCAAATCTCTTTCCAATGCGTTCTTCTCCTGAAAAAAAAAACAAGCATTTGACCACTTAGCAGAGGAATTGCTATTAAAGTATGTAAGGATTTACAATACCATATTTATAGTTTTTAGGGTTCCGTACCCATAGGGTAAAAACAGGACCCTATTACTAAGACTCCGCTGTCCGTCTGTCCGTCCGTCTGTCCGTCTGTCTATCTTTCACTGTCACCAGGCTGTATCTCATGAACCGTGATAGCTAGACAGTTGAAATTTTCACATATGATGTATTTCTGTTGCCGCTCTAACAACAAATACTAAAAACAGAATAATATAAATATTTAAATGGGGCTCCCATACAACAAACGTGATTTTTTTACTCTTTTTTTCCGTAATGGTACGGAACCCTTCGTGCGCGAGTCCGACTCGCACTTGGCCGGTTTTTTATAGTTTTTTGGCTCACTTTGAGGCCACGCACACGATCTACAAGTTATGTCATGGTTTGGCATTTTGAAATAGTAAGTAATCATAGACAAGACATTCAAAGAATTAACCAAAGGGTTTCTTCAAGATATTTGGCTTAAATATCGTACACTTCAATAAGATTCACTCATTCGTTAATTCATTACTCCCTTGTCTTTTCTGATAGCTATGTAGCATTACTCCCTAATTGACTTACTTTCTCTAAAACGCTTTTTTCCGCCTCTTTATCCCTTAGTAGCTGCTTGAGCCGCTCAAGCTCGCGCATAGCGAGACGGACCTTGCCATTATCAGAGTCAAGGAGGCTCTTTAATGCATGCACTTGGATCCGGAGCCGTTCGGAACATGAAATCTGAAATTGGTGGATAAATTAGCAAGCGTGCTTAAACGGTATGAAATTTAGCAGGTTTCTTTTGCAATGCAATATAATGTTATAATATCTGTCCGTGGCATCGCAGTACCTAATCAAACAGTTGGACAGATTCAGATGTTGATTCTTAGATATGTAGAAATAAGTATAACGAGAACCAAATTATTAGATCTTTTGCACCACTTTTTATTTATTCATATCTTTATTTTAATACTTCCAAATTCCGTTGTTAAATCCAGTTTCACTAGCAACAAACCTGGAATTCCAGCGTCTTGCGAAGGCACCGGACTTCGTCGCGCCGCCGTCGCCACGCGCACACCAGCATGAAGCGGCCGATCCTGGCCGCGGCCTGCTCCTCCGCTCCCCCCAGGGGATACTTTGAGATCTCTTTGCTAGTGCTGAATAAAAAGGGAGGGGATGTGAGGAACACAAGTTTCGAGTTTTTTGACTTTTGTACAGTTTCCCGCTCCGTAATCCGTAATATTTACGGAGTTATATCTATCTTTGGTAATATATAAACTCTAATCGTGTATGTATAATTATAGTCTTATATTAAATAATGTACCTAATGTAAATAATTCTGTCATATCACTAAATCCTAACCTAACATAGCTACTATTAAATATCAGTTTGCTTACCTACATAAATACACACCTGACCCCGAAAAGGCACCCTAGTTATACGTAACCCTTCCTAAATTATAAATACTAGCACGCAACGTTAGTCCTACAAATGGAAGCCCTATATATTAAACATTTATAAGGTATATTTTATATTATTAGAATAGTTTATTTAAATTAGGTTAGTTTATATTCTGTACCTACTTTTTGTGCCAATAAAGCATTTTTCATTTCATTTCTATAATTTATAGGGGAATGCCAGGCGTAACAAAAATGTAATTTAAGTAATTTTTATTATTTTACATCTGATTTATTCATTATATTTGAAGCACTTGACTTATATATTATATTACTTCGTAAAGGCGGGCTTTACAGGAAGCATTACGAAGTGTGCCAGAAAATTGTTGCGCAAATGGCGATTGTGCACATTTCGTTGGTGCGCATGTTCGTTCGCGCTCGGTGTTTTACATTCATATAACATCCTATCTTTACTTTTGAAATCTTTGATTTGAAGCAAATGCAAATGGCTTTAAACGTTAACGCTACCTACCTGACAGGTTTTGAAGACTTGACGATTATTAAACTATCTGGTTTTAAGGTATCCAGTAAAAATGCGTGGAATAAGTAAGGCAACTAATGACGCCTAATTACCTCTCTCGCTTTATCCTCTTCGTAGGCGTCAAGTCCTCCATAGAGACCGCTTTGGGTCCGATTTTGACGGGCCTCGCGGGCGTAGAGCGAAGCTCCTCGAGGCAGCTGCGAATACGCGCCAGGTTGGGGCTCTGGCGCTGGCAACGGGTCGTGAACTTGTTCACCGGGACCGAAAACAGTTTGTTCTTGTGCAGAGCGCGCTGGTGACGTCTACAATGGAATATAGTCATCTTTGAAAATAACTACCTACCTGAATTATAGGTATATAGCGTGTATTGTTTAGGAAGGTATACGTAGTGGTACGTGAGCTAGCGCCTAATTGATGATAAGTGAGACGAGAAATGAAATATTTCTCGAAAATGAAAAATCCTTAAGCTAACCACTTACGCAGGCGGTGTAGTCTGCATGGTGCTCCGTTCCCTGGACAGTTCTCGCTCGGAAATGTCCCCGGCACCGGACCGGCTCACCGGGGCCGGTGTATCCAGCTTAGGACTCTGCATTTCAACACACTAAAGTTTCAGCCACACGCAGTGATAATAATTCGTAAAACTGTAAATATTTGCAGTATTGTTTAATGTTTTGAGTAAAAATTCGCAGTGAGTCTGTAGCAAAATGTAAGTTTGAGTTATGTCTATTGACAAATTGACAGGTTAGCTACGTGATTCGAATTGCTGTTTTTGAACTTGGAATCATTTTCTTTTTTGGTTAGCCCAAAAAGGTTCGCTTAGATAAATCCCAATAAGATTTGCACCTCCGAGCTTTAAAATCACGGCAAAATCTAACCACTAGCATAGCTACAACTCAAGGCTTAAGGCTATACTAGCACGAGCATATAGAGCACGAGACACCATGATCAATCTCTGTCATACAATACAATACATACTAAATAGAACGGGTAGTTTATCTCCCATGCGACTCAACTCGCGAGGTAGATGTACTAGAGGCCTGTTGTCCTGCTTGCCGCTGCTGACGAGGGTCCTCCATTAATGCGAATTAGATTGACAAGCAGCCAGAAAGTGCATAAATACTATGTTTAAACCGAATGGAAAAGTTAGCTTTAATTTCAATTCCAGCAATATACGTTACAATGACCCCATAAACCCCCCTATACTTTAGCAGCCCTTGCCATGACATGCCCACTGCTAACCCCGAGTAATGAGTGGTCCTCGCGTGTGGCGCCGGTAACGGGGACGGGCGAGGGCACGTCAGTGCGTCGCCGAAATATCATTCCACACTGTTATTGACCTTCAGTAGACCTTATTGCAACTAAGCAAAGCCTCATAATAGTCAGTTTCGTTCCGCTGTTAGTACCTACACGTGCTTGCGAAACTAGTGCTTACCTGAGGGTTTGTTTGGCGTAAAATGGTTTATTTTAGTTTTTACGTCCGAGTTGTTAACATTATTGAGAAGCTAGAAGTTCTATAGGTGTATCCTTTTTCTCTAGGGATGCCTAAAACGGCACTCATTCATAATCAAGTTCCAGTATCTACCACCTATTTAGGTAGGTACTCTACCTTTTTTGTCTAGTTCATTACCGCGCGGGACCGCATATATTGTCCAGATGTAGCGCATAATAATACTTTGCCATAGTATTTCTCGGACACGTTCGTATTTGTCATTGCTACTTCAGTCAACCTCAGTACGGTTTGTAATGAGACTGACTAAAAATAGCATAGCACGTTCGTGCGTTTCCGTGAAAATACGATGGCAAAGGATTATGCACTACATCTGTACATAGGCCTACATATTAGAAAATTAGCCATATTAATATGAAATATCTGGGAGACCGAGCTTTGCTCGGAAAACATATAAAAACTCAAAAATGCGCGTTTTCCCAGAGAAGACCTAGCTAGATCGATTTTTCGCCCCCCCAAACCGCCATATAGCTAATTTTATCAAAATCGTTAAGCTGTTTCCGAGATCCCCGAAATATATATATATATATATACAAAGTGGAAATAAATTTTGGGTCAGTGAGAGCAGCAGCAGATCCCGTGTTGCTAGGCGAAAATGGTCTTAGGAGACCTTCCTTCGATTTCAAATCAATGAAGATTGGCGTTTACAGATTTTGGAAAAAACATACAGGGTGCGAGAAAATGGTCATTTTTGACAAACTTTTTTTTTGATGCCAATCGATCCCATTCCTGTCCAGGATCAAAAGCTTGTATGCGACCAAAAAGAAATTTCCGGCTAGAAAAGCCATAAATCGAGAAAAACTTTCCCTATACAATTTGTATGAAAATGAAAAAAGTTTTTTTTACATGTATTTTTTTTATGTCAATCGATTCCATTTCTATATAGTATCAATAGTTTCTTTGGGGTCAACTTTCGGTAATGTATATAAAAGCCAGAAATTAAAGAAAACTGTTTTCATACATTTACTATGGAGAAAAAGTAAAACTTTATTCTCATTTATCTGTCACCCTAATTCGTCCTCCTATGCTGAATGACTGTATGAAAACACTACAGTACTAAAATTTTAAATAACAATAAAAGGGAATTTTAAGTTATTTCTCTTGGTTTGATTAAATTTTTAACAACAAACAGCAATGCTTGGAAAGCTTGAAGCCAATTAGCACCTTAAATTTAAAAAAATCGAGCGGGGTATTATGCGAGCGTTTGTAAAGTGTTATAAAAATGACGTTGAATCAAGAAAGGTTAGAGTTGTAAATGTATGAAAACAGTTTTCTCTAATTTCTGGCTTTTTTGTACATTACCGAAAGTTGACCCCAAGGATTGATACTGGATAGAAATGGAATCGATTGACATAAAAAAATACATGTAAAAAACTTTTTTCATTTTCATACAAATTGTATGATTAAAGTTTTTCTCGATTTATGGCTTTTCTAGCCGGAAATTTCTTTTTGGGCCCATACAAGCTTTTGATCCTGGACAGGAATGGGATCGATTGGCATAAAAAAAAACAGTTTGTCAATAATGACCATTTTCTCGCATCCTGTAGTTTTTTTCCAAAATCTGTAAATGCCATTTTTCATTAATTTGAAATCGAAGGAAGGTCTCCTAAGACCATTTTCGCCTAGCAACACGGGATCTGGTAGCTGCCCTCACTGACCCAAAATCTATTTCCACCCTGTATACAAGAATTGCTCGTTTAAAGGTATAAGAATACCTATAACACCTCTCTTATAAGAACTCTAATCTATGAAAGTTTTCAACCACGCGGCCACTTGTTATTTGTGGACGATATATATTTAATAGAAAATCCAGGAAGAAAATTTTATACTTATTTCTAGGCTTCATTAACAACCTGTAAAAAGCACTGTTTATTATTTTATTAGTTAACATTTTCTGATTATACTACTACACTACACCAAAATAGAACGAGTAGTAGTCCAATTGATTTTCCGACTTGATTTGATTTCTTGAAATAAAAGAAAATTAAACAAACAAACAATGATGTTCAAATTGCAGATAAGATTCAAACAAGGCACAACTACTCGTAGCAATCGAAGGTACTGCGGTAGTTCTGGTATGACTCACAAAAGAAAGAACATAATACCTCTCTAAGTAATTATTTAATAAAGGGGAGTAATGCAAGGGTAAAAATAGGTGAATTCATTGCGTAATTTTATTAGCAGTGGGGTTGCTGTGCTGTGATACCTATCGACCCTATCGTAACAAGCATTACGTCAATAGGAAACAACGGAACCCTTATAGGATCACAAGTGCGTCTGTCTGTCTGTTACAGCTTATTTTCTCCAAAACTACTAGTAACTAGAACAATTAATTTGAAATTTGATGCACATATGTAAGTTTGTGACCCAAAGCCGGGCATGTAACGTAAACAAATGAATTTTAAACATACCCCCAGTAAATGAGAAAATTAGAGAAAATTAAAAATATTTTTTTTTTTCAAACTATATTGTGTTACATATCAAATAAAGGAGCTAATTGTGAGAATCTCAAATATATATTTTATATAATTTTAGGATAAACAGTTTAGAAGTTATTCAAGAAAATAGGCAAATGACCATTCACCCCCCCCCCCCCCCCCCCTTAAAACCTATTTATTATAACCGAGCCCTACGGGTTTTTTAACTTCCTGACGACTGGCGTCCTTCACGTAGTACATATGCCCCAACTAACTTTTGATTCTTTGTCACCTTGACAGAGTTAAATTTAAGCTAGCAAGTTTTGAAACCCGGTCGTCAGGGGGTTAAAGACATTTCACTCACGCTTCACATAAAAAATACATTGTTTAAAATTGTGTAATGTACGGCCGTTTTTACTTATGGCGGTCCATTTTACTAACGCTACAAAATAAACACGATCAAAAGAACAAGCAATATTGTTACAAATATATGTATACTTATACTTAGTAGTAAAAATAGTAGGGATTTTTGATATTTCAAAGCTCGTAGTCGTAGGCGTAAATGCTCGACGGCTCGGGTTACAGATGCTACGCCGTAGCCCGTAGCAATGTTCTCCCACTAAGGAGAAAAATCATCCATAGACGTTGGAATTGCTTTGCCTGAGGATTTTGTAGGATAGTATAAATTATCCTTCCGATTATTTTTAACCTATTTTTTTAAATGTAAGTATCTATTTAACCGAAAGCCAAGTATAAAAAGTAATTAGGTGATATGTTATGCACCTCTTGTAAGGGGTGGAAATGGTGGGAAAGGCGCCACACGCGAAAGTTCGAACTGACGCGACAGCGCGCCAAGTAGTCGGGCGCCAGGTGAGGCCCTCGTTGAACTTGCATAGCACATTTATTTTTTATAGTTAGACCAAGAAATCTGCAGCGATTTTGATAGATGTGTTATTTTAAACGTCAAACTTCTTTGAAATTATGACGTATACATAACAAGCACAGTCTGTGCAGTCAAAATCGTTGCAGAGTTATCTTGGTCTAACTCTATAGGCCTGAATGTAACCTGAGGGTAGGCCACAGGCGCGGAACCTGAAAATGAAAAATTCGTTATCTGTCTTTCTGTCCCTCGAATATAAAAAAGCGATAGACAGGCAGATTACACATTTTCGATTTCTTTGTAATCGATCTGCTACTCTTTCTATTTTTTTTGTGAGAAAGAAACACAGACAGCGTAATTTACTTTTCGCATCACCTATTCGGAAAAGCGCTATATCTTCCCTGGTAAGAGGGACCAAAGTGGCACTTTTCGTCCTTGCTAGGACTGCTAGGAGGGATCAAAGTTATTAGGCCACCTCGCCTAGGCGGTGGCGAGGTGGCCTAGGGGTTCATGGCGTTAGCCGCGATAGCCAAAGACGCCGGTTCGAATCCGGCCTTGACCACTGGAGGGCTTCGTCACTTTTTCTTGAATATATGACATCTATTACGTCGTTTTAATTTTCTAAATTATTCTAAACGGCGGAACAATAGGTATATTTCGCGAGGTCTACAGCTCACAGCAGAGCCACTAGCAATCCCATGGCTGAACAACCTTTTAATTAGGTAGAACGTGGGTAAATCAATGATGAAATTATGTTTTTGTTTTTCTTTTCTTATTGTCCATATTTATATATTTTATTTAAAAGGTCTGATCCTCTTGTTTATGATTATGTATAAAGCAGAGCTGTTTCTTTAAGAATTTAGTGAATTTGACTAACAAAAATTCACCAGACCAAATCTGCCCTGTCCCCTGGACCACTATCCAAAAGTATTTTTAAACAAACTAGACATCAATTATTGTTGAAACAATTATTTTACTTACATTCATTAAACAATGCAGTCTAATTTTTTATCTTTATACATGGCATATAATATCTCACAAAATTGCATAATATTTCCCCTAAAAATGTCTCCTGGACAACTCTTATTTCACAGAATCGGAACTTTTGAATTAAAACACGAAATAGTTATAGTAATGTAACTCATTCATTTGATAAAATTATAAAATAAATATTAAAACTAAAACTAACTACAATTATAATAACTAAAGCTAAAAATTAAAAATACCTATCAAAATTTTGTGGCCTTGGTATATATTTTGTTATAGTAATGTATAGTAAATTGTAGGAGAGGCCAGAAAGCCGCTCAAAGATAGACGAGTGAGTTTGAGGGCCGACACGTTAGTGGAGGCCCTCAAATAATACGAGTTCATCTTTAACGTTTCCGGCCAAGTCATTACATAGTGCTTTTCACGAGTACGGCGAGGAAATAAATAAACATTTGCATAACTATAAGTACTTTGATAGAAATTAATATTTATATTGGAGTGAGGACAAATATATTTCTTCACTAGAAGAACACATTTTTATAGCGTAGATACGTGATTCTTCTATTTTTTTGTCAAACACAATTTACACTATCCAATTCAGTAAGTATAGTTTGTCAAAGGACTGTCTCATTTCAAACATAGACAGAGAGAATCATACTATCTTTGACTTACACTAGTACTAGCGCCCAAAAGAAAGGGATGAGTATAATTTTTCCCCTCACTAGCTCGGAAAGTTGTCTTTTATCCTTTAAAACAAGCGGGGAAAAACGCATTTTATCCACTAGTGGGGAAAGTAATTTAACCTTGGATGGAGCGTGTTTAAGTAGCTTGACAGATAACAAAACGTAAAACGCTCATAATAATGGTTCGGTCGATATTAATTATCATTAAATAAATGGTTTTAGAATCTAATAAAAAATACCAAATTTAGCTTTATTTAACGATTTTATGTCATAAACCTTAAAGTTCCATAAGAAACGTTTGTTTTTAATAATGATGTTAAATATAATTCTGAACGCACAAGTTGAGTCGATGCAATTTCAAAACGCATCATTGACATTTCATACGTCAGAAATGTCAACATTGTCAACAAATTTTTTAATTAATAACTTCTCACGTGACTTCCGGTTCGAGCGCCATCTTGATAGTTAGCATCGGGATTAATTACTTTGTTTTTTGCTCATTAATATTGTTTAAAGTGTAATATCGATAGCTTATTATACAGTAAACTAATGTGGTAGTGTGCAGTGAATGGAGAATTAATTTTGAAGCGCGTTTAACCACCATCTTGGAGTCAACGGCCGGTAGTCCACGTGCTTCTTGTAAAGTCTAGCTATCGATTTACAAGAGCTAACAAATCACCGTACACTGTCTTGTACAACCGTACAATTTTTGTCGTTTTTAAACCTCTTAATACCTTGATACTGACGATATAGTCCCACTGGGCTGAAGCCATAATTTTAAAAGAAGAAGAAGAAGAACTTCTCACGTAAAAATACAGAATTTCCAGAGTTTTTGTTATAATATTGTAAAAGATGAGTGATTCCAGTGATAAAGTGTGATCTAACGCCTGTGGATGTTGCACTTTCCTCGCTATAGTGAGGTGAAAAGTTTTGTGTTACACACGGGTGCAAATGTATTTTACTACTCGTGTGTTGAAACACTCGCGGGTAAAATACAACTTTGCACCCTTGTATAACAAATAACTATTCCTGGTTGTTACTGACTGACAAATTGGTTTGAGCAACTATATTTTCCGATCCCGCCGTTTTTATTAAAACACTTTTTTTATTTTATTAAACATTTATGGCCTGGTTTTTTATCACTTTTAAGAGACGTTTTTCTGATGTTTGCTTCAAACCGACTAAACTTAGAAGCGTTTTTGCTAAAAGTAGCTACAAAAGTAAAACACGCCTTAAGTGTGAACTGAATGCTTGGCTTAAAGGACTCTCATCCAGGCCATAATTGTCTTAAGAAATTGAACTGAATGGTTTTGACTCCCTTTTTTGAAATAAGTATATATATAATTGGTCCTATAAATAACCTAATTTTATTTTTGAAGGAAAAAGTTGCGCCAAAAAAAGACCTTTTCATTGATTTTTATGTTTTAAATGATACTCATTGCTGTAGCACCTGAACCATCACTAATGACAGATAATGATAACAATGAAACATTATAGTAGTGGTGGTTCAGGTGCTACAGCTATTGCCCACTTTCCAGCTTAGTTTTAGACCGTCTTTTGCCACATTTCCGAACCGTGGCGTGAATAGAAAATTCCTCCTGCTGCTTTGTTTTATATTGTGTTATTGTATCTTTAAAAAATTATGAACTGTTCTTGAATTTAAAAAGAAAAAAATAATGATATGAGTTTTCTATTTAGGGACAACTTTGTTGTCTCATAGACATATTTCGTTGTCCAATGGATATTAAAACCAAAAATCTTATGGGTACTAAATTAAACAAATTTAATGATGTATCGAAAGCAATAACTACTACTACTAAATTTGTTTTATACCCAATAAAAAATCTTATCACATCGTTTTTGTCCACGGGACAACCAAAATGTCCTACGGACAACCACTTTCGCTGTCCAAGTGACTAGTTCTATTGTCCGTGAGAATTATCTAAAACTGAGCCGTATAATAAATATTAAAGATTTTTTGTGTTTATTTTACCCTTACTTATTTTTTAGCATTTTTTTTTGGTGGCTAAAAAATAATTGCATTCCCGTTGCCAGGGAGGTTTTGGGATTATACTGAGCAACTTTTACCATGGGACCAACTACGAAATCGCGAAAAAAAATTTGGCTGTTTCATACATTTTGGCTGGTCCATTTTCTATGGGCGGATTAAAAAAAATTCGCGATTTCATGGTCGCATAGTAAAAGATGCTCAGTATAATCCCAAAACCTCCCTGGCAACGGAATTGCACTTAATTTTTAGCCATATAAATCATATAATATATAATTGTAAGCTGTATATATGTATAGTAGTATCTGGTACAATATAATTTACATATGTTAAGTACTTATTTGTGCCAGTGCATACAATAAAGCCACCCACACTCTCCAACAGTATTACAGTACTCGACCGACTGACGCCGCGAGTTTCGTGTTATCAAAATGGCGGGTAGGCCTACCTGTTTACCAGAAATTTGAGCTTGTTGTCAAGTATCTTACTACGTCATCTATATTTCGATTTCATATAAACAACTAATTTATGGTTGACCAGTTGACCTGCATGGCGTATGGTTAATTAAAGGGACCAAATTAAAACGTATGTTTTATTGATAATACTTATCTATAAAAATGATTATGTGATGTGTATAAATATTAATTCCACAACAGTATTTTTTTCGTGATACAAAGTTTTATGGTGCACTATTGCACGGGGACAATCTGTCCTACTATTGAAAACCAACTTTTTGTTTTGGACAACCGATAAAGAACAAAATAAAATGTTTTGTAATAAACTGTTAGATAATATTAATAGGAATATAACGGAATAAAAACAAACTTATTTTAATATAAATTTGTATTATCGACCAGGGACTGTGTATGTGTGATGATGAACACTTAAAAGTTTAATCACCCAGGTACTAAAAACACTGCGCAACTAGTTACTTTACCAATCGCCTGAGTTGAGTAGTAGAATTCTATTACAGTAACAGTACATAATAAGTACTTAATAGTAAGTACAAGGATTCAATTGACCATCACATTATTAAATTTATAATATTTATATACCCGCATTTCAATTACGTTTCGGTATTGGGATTTAATTGGTTTAAGGGTCGTTTGCCTTATAGACCGCGAACCAGGCGCAAATTTAGTCAGTCATCGCCTCCCGGGCGAATACTCGTATAGCGTTTAACGGCTATGTATGATGAACCCTCGTGAAAGTCAGCTGCCGCTCCGTTTGTGGGTTGAGGAATGGCAGCCACCGAAACGCGTAACACGGTCTTTCCACCGCGATACAACAGGCTGACTCTAAACCATATCTAAACTATCATCTGACAAAGTATCAAACGGGAGGCGATGACGCCGATGACTGAAAATAATTTTCTTTTTTACATGTTCATGTGACCAGCTGACGGTCTTTCCACAGTGATACAATCGGCTGACGATTTTGTTTATTCACAATAGCATCTAAACTTACAGTAATAACATATACTAATCTATGATCTAAACTATCATCTGACAAAGTATCAAGCGGGAGGCGATAACTAAATTTTATTATATAGACTTTATTTGCTGCCATTCCTCAACCCACCAACGGAGCGGCAGCCGACGTTCACGATAGGGTTCATCATACATAGCCGTTAACCACAATACGAGTTTTCGCCCGGGAGGCGATTGGCCATGGAAATCTGTTCCTGGCCTGTGGTCTATTACCTTCGCAGTACATCTTTAGAGCCCCTGAAATTATGCGTCACGCATGGTGACTCATTCCTGAATCCTTTCTTGAACCTTCTGAAATATGAAACGCCCACGCCAAGAAACGTGACTCATCTTAATTATACTCTTCCCTCGAGCCCCACGGTCGGACGCAATATAGCCTCCGAAATTACAATTAAAAATTCAATTCTAAGTTTTTTAACTGGAAAATTTAAACCCCTGGGACTTCAGGAGTTAATTTAAGAGATCACATTTGCATGCAGTCTTTGTTTTATTTTTAGTTTGTTTATTAGTTCTTCTTCTTTTTTTTAAATTATGGCTTCAGCCCAGTGGGACTATTTCGCCAGTATCAAGGTATTAAGAGGTTTAAAAACGACAAAAATTGTACGGTTGTACAAGACAGTGTTCGGTGATTTGTTAGCTCTTGTAAATCGATAGCTAGACTTTACAAGAAGCACGTGGACTACCGGCCGTTGACTCCAAGATGGTGGTTAAACGCGCTTCAAAATTAATTCTCCATTCACTGCACACTACCACATTAGGTTACTGTATAATAAGCTATCGATATTACACTTTAAACAATATTAATAAGCAAAAAACTAAGTAATTAATCACGATGCTAACTATCAAGATGGCGCTCGAACCGGAAGTGACACCAGTAGCTTCAATGACCGGAAAGTGGCGGGAAACAGAAAGTCAAAGACATGGAGACTGTATAAAGGAGCCAAATCTCTATGTATGAAAAGTGTCCATCAAAAAACAGTAATTAGGCGGCGCCACCATACACCGAAATACTACCAAAAACAACCTACGTAATTTGGTCGGGTTATTTGTTGCCTTATATGGTTCATATTTCATTATACTCATGTCCCAGAGCCTAACTAGCGCCACCGGAGAGATTAGGAACTATTATTTAAAGCTGAAAGCGGTCACGTTTGTAACAATTCTGCCATACAGATTGTCATCCTTTCTATACCATCCATAGTCAAAGAGAAGAGTGAAGTGAAATATTCGTGTTCTCTTTTGCGCACATGAAAAAAGTTTCTTGCAGTGTCATATAAATAAGGCGCATGCGTAAAATTTGCATCTTTTTTTTTTTTTACATTTATGGCCTGAAAATTTGCATCATATGAAGAGGCGTTTTTTAGTTTGCCTTACTTGTATATTTTTATTATGGTTCCGTATACATTTTTAACATATAAATCGAGGGAACTCTTTATGATTATTATATCGTCATAATTATGATTTCGTCAACAGATGTCTCTGCTAAATACGTAATGTAATGCCTCAATATTTAACTGAAGGGGTAGTATAGTTTGGCCAGGGACTGTCTTATTTCAAACATAAAGAAAATAATACTGTCTTTGACGCTAGTACTAGCAGTACTAGCACCCAAAAGAAAGGGATGTGTGTAGTTTTTTAAATCTTATTTTAGCTCCCCATTCACACTCCTACAGTCCGCCTCGCAGCAATGCGGAGTAGGATATAGCTCACACACTTCCTATATTGCAGTCCCCCTACCAGAGGACCTACCACGAAAGACGAAAATCGAAATTTCGCTATCTGCCTCCCTATCGCTCTTGCGATAAACTAGAATATCCTAGTGATAGAGAGGCAGATAAAGAAATTACGCTTTTCGTTTTTCGCGGTAGGCCCTCGCCCTCGTGTCGGTCGGTGCTCCTGCATTAACAATCACGGTCCAATTCACTACATGACAGTCCTGCGCGACGGACTGCAAGCGGTGGGCGGGGCTTGTAGGATTTAGGCATCTTAGGGCCGTAACACACCGTCGCACCGCACCAAGGTCATTGTGCGACGCATCCATAAGTAAGAGCGAGAAAGCGATATCTCTTTTCGCTCTTACTTATGGGTACGTCGCATAATGATCTTGGTGCGGTGCGATGGTGTGGTACGCCGTTACCTGGGTTTGGTAGGAAGCCACGTAGTTCGCGCGCGATTCCATTCACAATCCTACATAATGAGGCGGACGGCGAGGCGGACTACCATGTAGGAGTTTGAATGGGGTGCTTTATTGACAAATTTGGTTTGCCAGAATAAAAATGTGTAATAAGATTTTTTATAAAGGGCCCTCCACACTCGTGCGCAAATCGCGGCGCGAAACCGCGAACGCGAGTGTGGAGTCTATTTCGCTAATCAGCGAAATCGACTCCACACTCGCGCTCACGGCTTCGCGCCGCGTAGTCTGGAGCGAGCTTAACTACTACTACTACTAGCTACTCTGGCAAGCTAGCTTTATTAGTAGAAAAAGTTAAAAAATGTAGGTTCGAATCGAAGCGTCGATCTCCCACATAAATTTTGTATTAGGTTCGCGCCTTTTTCTACTGACTTAAATTGAAGAGATTGTACAATTTGCAAAGAAAATTTGTACAATTTGCAAAGAAAATTTGTGCGAAACTCAAACAGTAGTTTGCAATCCAAAAAACGCTTCATTCAATCAGTCTTCCATACTTCGCATCCAGGCCATAAATGTTAAAAAAAAAAAAAAAAAAATCAGTCTTCCAGTTAAAAAAAAAAAAAAAAAAAAACAGTCTTCCATGGTGTGCTGGTGTGAGTGATGTGACATTTGATGCAAGTTTCTCACGCACACTAACGCGCCAGTATTATTTTTGTCGTGACGCTCACTTCTTCCTTCTTCGTAAAGGTGTTTAAAGTGATATTTCCACCCAACCCAACCTGTTGTTTCCAATTGTATTCGCGTCTCATCGGCTTACCTATGAACTTTGTAGTGTTTTTATTGTGATAATGAACTAAAAGTGTCAGTTGTCAAGACATAACCTCTGATTAATTTCTTGGAACCGTGCGTGCTACGTTCGAGACGAGACCTTGATAACTAGTTCCTTGGACAAACGAAGAGACAGTTATTATTATAGGATGCTCATGGAGGTACGTCTTTAGCTTGCATCGGTATTGTGGCGGTCGATCGCGTGCGATAGTTTTAATCGGAAAAGTTTCATCAGTGAGGTGGTGTGTTCGAGATTACAGTTTTTTGCATTTCGCTGTTAATAGTGCGTAGCGGTCAGTGATATGTCGAATTTCATTAAATGTGCGATCTGATTATCGAGTGCGACCGCCAAGGAGCGCAGTGTGGCGTCGACAACGCATTTTAAATCGTATTAAAGTGCGATGGACGACATCGGAGGTAAATGATGCATGCCTGTCCTAAATTGCTTTGGATGCAAGGACACGGTCACGCTCATGGCACTTCTTTTATGGCATGTAGTTTTTAGAGGCTTAGGCACACTTACTGCATCTAGATCTTTTATTTGTAGTAGAAATTGCATTGGAAGCTTTTGGTAGATGTAGTGTGCTGTGGTGGAGTGTTCTATAAATAACTCGAAAGCTGGCCGCGCACTAGAAAGTGGTTGCTTCCATCAGGTGTTGAACCATTATTTTGATGTAATTGGCCTTATCATGACCGATTATATTGATGTTGTTGCCCTTATCAAATCATTCTGGTTGAATTCATGTTGTTGAATGTGAATAAACATAAATTTCATGTGCTTAAATTATGTAGTGATATCCTGTGCCCTTAATACCATTGATACCCTTATTGCCTCTGTCTAAAAATACTGCTACCTATAAATGGAATTAATCAATCACTAAACAAGGTGTGGGTGTGGCAGACTAGCAGGCTACAATAGCTGTTTGAATTAGCATTTGCTAATGTTTATTTTGAATAACCTATTCACATTTAATTCATGTAAGTTGTAAGGTTGTTTTTGTCTATATGCCCTGGGTGCATTGTGATTTTATACATCTTATGTTATCCACTCATTTATGAAACTTATTATGTGTGCATTATTTATACACCTGAGTCTTGCCCATGGCAAGTAATTTTGTTATTACCAAAATTACCATGGGCATAATGTAATACTATCTTGTTTTATTTTACTGCATTGAATATTTCCATTATCAAGTTTATAAATTATTTGGTAAATTAAAGTTGTTAGTTTTACAATATCAAATTATTTACACATTTATCAAACCTGCCCCACCATTGCATTGCACTCATGGCTACAGATTTCTCACTAATTTAATGAATATTTTGCAAAAAAGAAACAAATTGGAATGAAATGGAAAGTTTAATTTTGCATACAAAATGATCGGAAGTTTCGATAGTTATTCCATGTGAAAATTTTGCAATTCTGGGAAATTACCGATGGCACATCAATACTCGTGGCAAATGTACGGTCAGCATTAAATACATAATGATGGCCAACATGGCCAAATATATTACACCAAACCAAACCTTTGTTGCCACAGAAATAAAGATGTGTTCTGATAAATTTCGCCACTTTTGCTGCTTTGCAGCTATTTAATGCTGACTGTAAGCAAATAAAAAATAAAATGCAAACACATAAATTCAATGATACATTTAATTAAATATTTTAAACTAGTACATATATCTATGTGTATAAACCCCA
This sequence comes from Cydia strobilella, assembly GCF_947568885.1. NCBI lineage: Eukaryota > Metazoa > Arthropoda > Insecta > Lepidoptera > Tortricidae > Cydia > Cydia strobilella. The sequence goes on along the minus strand of NC_086041.1, from coordinate 16,008,433 downwards.
TAACTGCTTTGAAAAAAAGGCAATTTTCTTCCCTTAATGCCACATATTTTCCTGTAGTAAATCATGATTTTAATTCAATATAAGTAAATAAGACATTATCCTATTTATTTTTATATCTCATTGCATGGCCTGGCAGAAGCGCTGGTGGCCTAGCGGTAAGAGCGTGCGACTTTCAATCCGGAGGTCGCGGGTTCAAACCCCCGGCTCGTACCAATGAGTTTTTCGGAACTTATGTATGAAATATCATTTGATATTTATACCAGTCGCTTTTCGGTGAAGGAAAACATCGTGAGGAAACCGGACTAATCCTAACAAGGCCTAGTTTCCCCCTCTGGGTTGGAAGGTCAGATGGCAATCGCTTTCGTAAAAACAAGTGCCTATGTCAATTCTTAGGATTAGTTGTCAAGCGGACCCCAGGCTCCCATGAGCCGTGGCAAAATGCCGGGATAACGCGAGGAAGATGATGATTGCATGGCCTGGCAATAAAAATAAAAAATAAATAAAAAAGCCGTTTTTTCACACTAAGTTTAGGTTACATTTGTAGGTTGAATCTATTTTAATTTGCTTAGTGGTGAGCGCCTGGCAATAAAAAACTCTAAATTACTAACTGACTTAGTTGCAACGACATAACTACCCTTAAATGAGTTCATTGTTGTATTTTTAGGGTTCCGAACCTCAAAAGGAAAAAAACGGATGTCTGTCTGTCCGTTTGTCATAGCCTATTTTCTCCGAAACTACTGGACCAATTAAGTTGAAATTTGGTATACATATGTAAGTTTGTGACCCAAAGACCGACATGTAACGTAAACAAATGAATTTTAAACATGGGGGCCACTTTTGGGGGGTAAATGAGAAAATTAAAAAATAAAGTTTTTCAAACTATATCGTGTTACATGTCAAATGAAAGAGCTCATTGTGAGAATCTCAAATATATTTTTTTTATAATTTTAGGATAAACAGTTTAGAAGTTATTCAAGACAATAGGCAAAAAATGACCATTCCTTTATCTCCGAAACTACGCAAAATATATCTTTACCTATACATCACAGGAAAACCTATTAGAAATGTGCAGTCAAGCGTGAGTCGGACTTAATTACTTAGTTTTTGATCTGACCCCTATGGGTTTTTTAAAGATATTTCACTCACGTTTCACATAAAAAATACATTGTTTAAACTGTGTAATGTACGGAACCCTTGGAACGCGAGTCCGACTCGCACTTGGCCGGTTTTTGAAATCAGTTTGCATGTACACAGATGTCTAAATTATTAGTTATCACATATCTAACTAGATTATTCATTCATTCATTCATTTATTCCTTTATAAAACATAGTTTTACATGTCAAATACAGTATTTCATATTTACAACTATTTACATCTAAGTTACATAGCAAGACACATCAGTATGACTATAATATTAGGTATAAGATAATTATGTCGGGTAGGTACAATTATTATTTAAAATTTATTATTTATAGGTTTAAATGATTACAGTAAGTTCATATAAGTATATCATATCACATAATTATGGTTAGTTAAATTCTTATTTTATATTTCTATAGCTTGGGATTGTAAACCAGTTCAAGAGTGCACGCCGTCAAAAAAATTATATTTATTTTAAGAGTCTGGATCATTCTACTTACTATATTTTTTCTCCTTTCATAGATTAGATTAGGTCATGCATGACACTAAAAAATACCAGTGTTTGTCTCTTATTTCAGGTCCTGAGAGCTATAGTACCTACACTCTGCATTTTTATGACTAATATGAAGTTGCAAGACAAAAGTGAATATTTATTTTATTAAAAAGTCATGTTTTTTGAGAAAGCATACTAGAAGCCATTTTAATAATACTTAGATTTAATAATTGTACAAAAAACAAGAAAAGTTGCAAAAAGAGAATTAGTGTTTTAACACAGTTACACACTTTACATTGTTTTCACAATGTGGTGTATGGGCGGCTGGGCGCCCCTCTTAAATAAACAAATATTGTAGGGCAATCTTTATACAGAGCAACCTAACCCCCAACCAAGCCAAGCTTGTACCACAACGGGTATTAGACCACAATATACATATTCAGATATAAAAAACATCCATAATTCGGGAACAAATATTTGTAAAAAACACAAAAAAAACTGGCCAAGTGAGAGTCGGACTCGCACACTAAGGGTTCCGTACCATTACACAAAAAACGGCATAAAATCACGTTTGTTGTATGGGAGCCCCACTTAAATATGTTTATGAAATTAAATGTTTTTTTATTAATCTTTTGTTTGAGTTGATTGAATGAAAGGTAAATTGCGGTTTACGATTTATGACGTATTAAAAAAAACTTCTTACTAGATCTTGTTCAAACCAATTTTTGGTGGAAGTTTGCATGGTAATGTACAGTCAGCTGCAGAGAAAAAGTACCCCCCCCTGCATAGAAATTTGTATGCAAAGGTGCTAAGCTAATAGTATTGCTGACTGTACATCATATTTTTTTGGGGGGGGGGGGGGGGGGACACTCATTTTACCACTTTGGAAGTGTCTCCCGCGCAAACTATTCAGTTTAGAAAAAAATGATATTAGAAACCTCAATATCATTTTTGAAGACCACACATGAGTTATACACCATTTTATTGAAGTTAGTGATGTGTTATGTGTAGGTACATAACAGCTACCTTTCAAAGGCACTTATTATACTGTGATGACTAATCTGTACATCACTTTCAAATCTTTCAATGTATTGTATAGGTATAGGTACCTACCTATAGCTACCTGCTTATCGTCACTACTTGAAAAAAAAAAACTCGTATCTGTTTTTTGACATTTTTAGGGTTCCGTACCCAAAGGGTAAAAAGGGACCCTATTACTAAGACTCCGCTGTCCGACCGTCCGTCCGTCTGTCTGTCCGTCTGTCTGTCCGTCTGTCAAGTCTGTCTGTCTGTCTGGCCGTCTGTCTGGCAAGCCAGCTTTATCAGTAGAAAAAGGCGACAAAAATTTGAAAAATTTAGGCGCGAAGGATTGATTAATTTCGCGCCTTTTTCTACGGACAAAGTTGGCTTGCCAGAGAAAATGCGTTATTTTTTAAAACGTAAGCAAACCGCGGACCGGACATAAACCCTTTCCTCGATAAAAGCCTTTCAATGGGCGTCCCTTTAAGATGGCTAACCCAGAAAAAGACTTACCAATTCGAACTGCCAGCCCATTCATTTGACTATTCCTGACCAAAAAACTTACCAAACAATAAAACTAGCCCTTTAAAAGGGCTACCCTAACAATTTAGCGCTTTTTATAAAACTTCCACTTATTATTTTAGCCAACTTTTGTATGTGGCCAGTATTGATTGACATTTATACATATGAAACCTTTTACAATCTCTAGTAAAATAGATACTGACGATTCCGACTACATGATATAGTATTAAAGTAGACTATCATTCGCTATCAGATGCAAAATAATGTGTGCTTTTTGATTAAGGTAAATGGTTTAAATTAGCACGCTTATAAATGCTAAAAGCGTAGGTATTCTTTTATAAGGCTAACCGTTATAAGCAACATGCTTGTATTGGCGAGTGGATGATAAGGGTTTTGTAAGGGTATTTGAATATCACTTAATCATATGGGTTAGCGCTTACACAAGGGCTTTAAAAGTAAAATAAAAGGGTTTTATCGGGGAAAGGGTATGGCAAGTTAAGCCTTATCAAAACCCATACAAAACCCTATATAAGGGATAGCGGGCCGGTCCCTGAAACAAACACGGTGTCCCTGGCACGAACGTCCAAACTAACTGGTATCTTGTTAAATGACCATAAGTAGTAAGTAAAGTACCGGCATCATTTTGTTTACAAACATTGTACGAGTACATGTATTTATAATTAACGTAAGTATATGCGTATTTATTTGTGAATCGATTTACAAGAACTTATTACAATTTATCCTGGTTCTCCTGGTTTCACACAACAATAGGTTAATTATTCATTTATTTATCTCACTTAACTATACGTAATACGGTACGTGAATGTAAATAAGCTGTGGTAACATGTTTAAATACCTCTTTTTTTCTTCATTAAACTGTTACCACAATATTTTCACGCAACCAAAAACACTAATTTAACAACTTTATCAGGAATCACGTCACAGAGAGGGGTGAAAAACTGAAGACATATATCAATAGGCCTATTTTCAATTCAGTCAATAAGCTTATTTAGAGTTAGACCAAACTTAGTTGGCAGTGATTTTGATAGCCCAGACCATGCAAGTGTTATTTTAAATAATGAACCCCCGTGGACGTCAGCTGCCGCTCCGTTGGTGGGTTGAGGAATGGCAGGCAGCGAAATACACAAAAAAAAATGTCCTCTCCTCCCGCTTGATACTTTGTCAGATGATAGTTTAGATGCTAATGTGAATAAAAAATGGTCAGCCGGTTGTATCTCGGTGGATCGTCAGCTGGTCACATAAACATGTAAAACGAAAAATCTTTTCACTCATCGCATCCCATTTCATATACTTTGTCCGATGGTAGTTTAGATGATATTGTTAATAAAACAAATCGTCGGCCGGTTGTATCGCGGTAGAAAGACCGTCAGCTGTTAAACATTATTGCTAGTTTAAAAATAATTTTAATAAGGGCTAACGCGTATGAATTCGCCGCTAGGGGCGCTAGTGTAGATGGTGGTCTTTTCCATAGTTCGAAATGTCAAATGTCACTTGTCACTTCAATGACTGACAGCTGTTCTTTAGTCTTTTGGACAACCATCAACAGAGGCGCCAACTGGTGAGCAAAAAAACGATAGCCCTCATTGATTTATTAAGTAGAAATAACCAAAACTAACCGCAAAATGGCCCGTTGTGTTATTTTTATTACGGCGAAACTATAAATTTCAGGAAAAAAGTGAAATGTTATAATTGTTGAACAATAAATGAAGATTCATATATATTTTTTTCATAATAATTTTTTTGTTTAACCATTTAGAAGAAATAGGCCATAATAGGCTCTAGACAGTAACAGTAAGTAAGGGGTGTACCGAAAAAAAACTGTAAATTTCAAACGGCTGTAATTTTATTTCCAAGCGCAGTTAAAAGTCCTATTATCTATCTATATATACACTCGGGAGCAAAAAAATCGACTCAAGTCACATACAGTCAATCATAAGAGGAAAATGTTCCGACCATACCACATCGTTCAGCACGCTAACACTTGAGACGGTATTTATTCCAGCATAGGTGGTAACGCATTGATCTAACCACCTTCGAACTCCGTGTCCGTGATCCTCACTCATCTATATATATATAAACGTAAAAGTCCTGACTGACTGACTCACTTAAATCAACGCCCAGCCCAAACCGTTGGACCTAGAGAGCTGATTTTTTTTACAATAGGTAGTTTTTATAACGTTAGTGTCCACTAAGAAGGAGTTTTTCAAAATTCATCCCCCAAAGGGATGAAATGGGGGTCCAAAGTTTGTATGGGGTTCAAGTTTTATTTTAAGCTATGAATTCGAACCTTGGGTAAAAGATATATTATTAAAAAACAAGAAAACTGCTTTCAGCGTTTTTGAAAATTCATCCCCTAAGGTGGTGAAAAAGGGGTTCAAAGTTTGTATGGAGATCAAAATTTTTATCAAATGCGGGACTTAAAACTTTGTATATAGGCATATTATACAGGAAAAGTAATTTCAGCGTTTTTAAAAATTCATCACCTAAAAGGGTTAAAAAGGGGTTGAAAGTTTGAAACCATTACAAAATATTAATGCTTAGAAACTTCTTCGAAAGGCATAATAGCCGCTTACAAAAAAAATATTTCGACGTTTTTGGAAATTTAAACAGTGGAGGGGAGGGGGTTAAACACGGGATGAAAGTTTGTCTTGGGGTTCAAATTTTATTATAAGGTAGGAACTTGAAACTTTTCACAAAGGTGTTATATTTAAAAAAAAACAAGAAAACTAATTTCAGCGTTCTTAAAAATTCATCCCCCAAAGTGGTGAAAAGGGGGTTGAAAGTTTGTATAGGGTTCAAATTTTATTTTAAGCTAGAAATCAGAAACTTTGTAAAAAGGTATATCATTAAAAGAGTAGAAACGTGATTTTAGCGTTTTTGAAAATTAATACTCCAAGGTGGTGAAAAGGGGGTTGAAAGTTTGTATAGAGATCAAACATTTATTTGAGTGCGGGACTTGAATCTTTGTTTAAAGGCATATTATTCTAATAAAACAAGAAAAGTAATTTCAGCGTTTTTATTAATCCATCCCGTAAAGTGGTTAAAAAGGGGTTGAAAATTTGTAGGGGTCCTCATTTTATTTTAAGCTAGGTACTTGAAATTATGTAGAAAGATATTTAATTAAAAGGGAAGAAAACTTATTTCAGCATTTTTGAAAATTTATCCCCCAAGGTGGTAAAAAAGAGGTTGAAAGTTTGTATGGAGATCAAACCTTTTTTGCGTACAGGACTTCAGTCTGTTGTATAAAGGCATATTTTTAGAATACAAGAAAAGTAATTTTAGCGTTTTTAAATATTCATCCCCTAAAAGGGTTAAAAAAGGGTTGAAAATTTGAATCCATTACAAATGCTTTGAAACTTCTTAGAAAGGCATTATATAATATTACAAAAAAAGTTATATCAACGTTCTTAACAATTCATCCCCTAAGGGGGTAAAAAAGACGATGTAGTTTATATGTAGTACAAGTTTTCGTTTAAGCTAGGAACAACATGAAACTTGGTAAAAGGGCATTATATTATAACTAGAGACCTGTTGCGGCGCTAAAACGCCGCTAGAGTATGGTTCTAAAAGTTAGGTTGCCTGCCCACTGAAGCGGAGCGGTAAGCGGGGAAAATATCTAGCAATAGAATTTCATTAAAATTTCAGAGCAGAGATTTTATGCCATTCAGTCGGTGGATTTTTTCCTCGCTCATCGCTCCGCCACCTCGCTCCGCTTCTGTGGACAGGCAGCCTAAGACTGAACGCTTAATGAAATCAGGAAATGTGACGTCTTCAGATGAATCACTGGCTGTCACTATCTATTTGATGCTGACTATACCCACAGAATATGAAATCTTACACATAATTATTTCTTATAAAAAGGCGACACGTTTGTATAATTTTAGCGTATTATATTTCGGTCGCGTATCACCTACCAGCATGTTTTGTGATCGTTAGTTTTGATGCAAAAAAGACATAATTATTGTCTATCTTTTCGCATCTTTCTAAACTAAAAATCATGATACGCGACCGCGATATGATACGGTAAATCAAGATTTCGTGGATAGGATTCCTTCTTGTCATTTGGCTCTCATGCCTAAAATTTCATAGGGCTAGAGTATAATTTATATTTAATTCTCTTTTTCCTATTATTCATGAGACTGAAGTTTACAAACATTTTACAAACATTCCGTGACATTCCGTGTCTGGGCTATACCGCGAAAATCGAAGTTCAAATTGCGGGCATCTTTCTCTGTCACTCTAATTACGCCTTCATTGGAGTAAAAGAGAAAGATCCCCGCAATTTGCGAATTTCGGTTTTCGCGGTAGACCCTCTGACTTAATAATAGACATAGTATATATACACGTAGTTATAGACATGAAACCGAGCGACCAGGGTATGGATGGTATAGAAAGGAGAAGCAGAATTGTTGCAAAAGTGACCGCTTTCAGCTTTAAATAATAGTTCCTAATCTCTCCGGTGGCGCTAGTTAGGCTCTGGGACATGAGTTGTTTTTAGTAGTATTTCGGTGTATGGTGGCGCCGCCTAATTACTGTTTTTTGATGGACACTTTTCGTACATAGAGATTTGGCTCCTTTATATAGTCTCCATGGACCAGGGTTAAGAGAAAGACATATTCATGTATTGACAGTTACATGTATGGCAGCATAATCCTTTTTAGGGTTCCGTACCCAAAGGGTAAAATCGGGACCCTATTACTAAGACTCCGCTGTCCGTCTGTCTGTCACCAGGCAGTATCTCACGAACCGTGATAGCTAGACAGTTGAAATTTTCACAGATGATGTATTATGTTGCCGCTACAACAACAAACACTAAAAAGTACGGAACCCTCGGTGGGCGAGTCCGACTCGCACTTGGCCGGTTTTTTCTCTTTCACTCTTATAAATTTCGGTATTTCGCCATCGCCTCCATTTCATTCGGCATTTTTTCATGGTCGGGTTATGCCATCATAGCAAACCCGACCATGAAAAAATGCCCGGTCGGTAATAAAAATAAAGCATGGCACTATTTTCTCTTTCCTCTTATATGAATCGCAATAAGACTATCTTTCTCTATCAAAGAGTGTCAGGCCCTTGAACCTAATTTTTTTTTTAATTTACTTTTTTGAAAGTCTGTACAACGACTGGACCGCGACCTTGGTACCGTCAAAATATCTCTTTCTCGCTCTCGGCGTACGGCCCCCACCTTAAGCGCCTAACACATTACCGCACCGCACCGGTCATTGTGCGATGCACCTATAAGTAAGAGCGAGAAAGAGATATTGCTTTTTCGCTCTTACTTACCCATATGTAAGTCACACAATGACCTTGGTGCGGTGCGGTAATGTGTTAGCCGCTTTATAGCCGTATTTAATAGACTATCGTAAAAGCCATTAGAGACTACCACACGTCAGCGCGACCTTGGTGCGATGCGGCGCACGTATCGATAGTACGCAAGGTGGTGGTGGTCACCGTACGTACGTTAAGGACGCAGCTTTAAGTTAGAGCGAGAAAGGAATATTATAGCCGTATTTAACAGACTATCGTAAAAGCCGTTAGAGACTACCACACCTCACCGCGGCCTTGGTGCGGTGCGGCGCACGTATCGATAGTGTGCAAGGTTGTCACTGTACATACGTTAAGGACGCAGCTATAAGTTAGAGCGAGTAAGAGATTTTGACCGCACCAATACGGCTTTTCGAGATATTCTCTTTCTCGCTCTCACTTATGGGTGTGGCGCACCAAGATCGCGGTGCGGTGCGGTAGTCTGTTACGGCTTTTACATACGATCGCACATACGTCGCACCGCACCAAGGGCGCGGACCGATGCGGAAAATGGGGTTGGCCGGTCGACATAATTAGCAGAGGGCGCCAGCATAGCTTGCCCTGTCAATCCCTACAATTGAGTCGAATTTTTGTTTTTTTAATTCCCTGGATGCCAGCCCTTTAAGCCAAATCTCATAGAAAAAGGGGCAAGCTATGATGGCGCCATCTCTGCAAACCTTTGACAGTTGCCAACCCCATTGGCTGACCGTTTACCTTAAAGATCCGACATCATTTAACATCCTCATAAGAACAAACCTCGCCATACGTGCTTTTTGAAGTAAATATAGATGGTTTATGGTGGGCTGGTGGGCTACAAATTCTGTCCCTCACGGGCGCACGCGGTAAGCCACTTCTATAGGATCCTACCTTCTATGTGCCAAAGCAACAATAAAATAATTTTTAAGAAAAAAAAAACGACTTCAATGGGGGATGCCGCTGAAAGCATTCTTAGATTCCAGACAATGAAATGAAAAAGACAGCATCTTTTGCCTAATTATGTAGAGAAGGAGGTAAACCGACCCACTTTTCTTTTTAAGGATTTCGTTTTTGTAAGGGTCGCAGCTCAAACCTAACCTAACCTACTTTTCTGATAGCAGTTCTGTTCTGTGAGAATCGCAGTTCAAAAGCTACCCACCACCCACCTAACCCACTTTTCTAGTAGCATTTCCGGGTCCGGGTCTGGGTCCGGATCCGAGTCCGGGTCCGTGTCCGGCTGTCCGGGTCCAGGTTTGGGTCAGTTCGGTCCGGGTCCGGGTCCGAGTTGGGGTCCATGTTCAGACCCGGGTCCAGGTCCGAGTTCGGGTCCAAGTTTGGGTTTGGGTCCATAAGGAAGAGAACAAATCGCCAAACGTGAACTATGTGTCATTGAAGAGTTCCATTCTGATCATCATCAGCAGTTCCACTTCATCAAATGTCACTTTTTTAAATGTAAATGCTGGATTTATTGATGAAAATACAAAAATCACTATATGTATGCCTTTCACATTTGGCACCCCAATACCAGCTTCTCCCTCTGGACCGCATCCAGCGAAGAGCGACTCGAATTGTCGACTGCCAGCGTATTTCGGAACGGCTTGACTCCTTGGCGCTGTGTAGAGATGTGGCCTCGCTCTGCATTTTCTATCGCGTGTATAACGGGGAGTGCTCCGAGGAATTGTTCGGATTAATCCCTGCAGCTTCTTTTCGCTATCGCCCTACGCGACAACATTACCATCCTCACCACTTAGATGGTTGGCAGTCCTCAACTGTGCGTTTCTCTAGAAACTTCCTGCCTCGCACAGCTAAACTGTGGAATGAACTGTCGCCTGCGGTATTTCCGGACCGATATGACCTTCAAACCTTCAAGAAAAGAGCGTATTCCCATCTTAAAGGCCGGCAACGCACTTACAACCCCTCTGGTGTTGCGGGTGTCCATGGGCGGCGGTAATCGCTTACCATCAGGTGATCCGTCTGCTCGTTTGCCTCCTATTTCATAAAAAAAAAAAGTAACAAACATTTTAAAAAAAAAAACAACCGAATTGAGAACCTCCTCCTTTGAAATCTTGAAGTCGGTTAATAAACATGTGTCATCTTGATGAGTACGATGTGGATGACACATGTCTTACATGTTGTCAAACACAATAATAAAATTTTATGGTATTTTAATATAATTTTTAGTGTGGTGTATGCATGTTACAGTCTCAAAACAAATATTTGAATGGATTGGATACCTTACATATATAGGTTAGAGTTCAATTCAATCTCAAGTCAGAACAAAGGTCACGTGGTACATTTTTTCAAATTAACTTTTTAGTACTTTTTCGGGAAAAAATCAAAAAACTAAGAGCTTATTGCAAATCTGTAGCATGAGACGAATCAAATGACATATAATTTATTAAAATCGGACCATAACTGTAGATCTGATGGGATGAACAAAAATCGGCCTCGCGTAATATATATATAGATAGACGAAAACTGATTGCACCGTGTTTGTAAAGTTTGTATTAATAAAGTTTGCATCGGGAGCGAGCATTTTATTTTAATAGTGGACTTGAAAATCTAAGTGTTGAGAAGGATTATATCGAGAACAATTTTTTTCAGTTAGGGACTTGAAACTTCGTACTTTGTGAAAGACAATTTTCATGCGTTGTATAAAATTACTAACAAATGATTAACCGTCCCTACTGATATCTTTTGCTGCATAATGTTACAAATCCACGCGTACGAAGTCGCGGGCAACAGCTAGTTAAATTATATATTCCAATATAAATAATTCTGACTTTACGCCATGTGACGTTACACCGGTGAACAGAAGAGATCACTGAAATTTAATCTTTTCCAAATGGCAAGAAAATGTTCCAAAAATCCTTATCAATTGCATTAGTTTTTTTTCATTTGAAGTTTACAGTTTTTTTTTCGGTACACCCCTTATATAGTTTCTGAATTAAAGAGGTATTATTTACCATTATAATAATTTACTACCTCCACGAAATGCAAGGTTTATTCGTATCTGAACAAGAAAACATTAGTAAAATACAAATACTAACTATTGCATTATAGCATAGGTACTCGTATTATCGTAGCGGTGGTAAGTAGTACTTTTGATTTTTTTCTTTCGCCTTAGTTTACAGTTTCGCCAAAAAAAATACGACAGGCCGTTTTGGTATTTTTACTAAATGGCTTAATCAATTGTAAGGGTCATCATTTATAAATAGTTTATATTTGGATTATGCCTACTTTCATTTATGATTAATAGCTTATAAAAGAATATCAATTAACTCTTACTTGTCACTGTTCGTTTTCATCATCAACCACCAGTCCACCACCAATCAATAATCTCCCAAAACAATTAAAAAAAAATTAAACTAAAAATCAATAAATAAATAAATATCTATATACAACGTAAATTGATAGCCCATATTAATCAATAATTTGTTATTTTGTTAGGAATCGAACTTTATTAAAAACGTAAAAATGGCAATATGTCTGCGCATGTTAGAAAACTTATTTTTATATTTCAAATGAAATTTTCTCAAACATGAGTGGAAATATTGTCATTATTTTCGTAATAATAGGCTGCGAAACACCGTGATAAGCGCGCTAAAGCGCGTCAGAACCAAATCAACTTTCTGTAATTATTTATTTAGTCTGGCCACAATTACTGCAATTTTATTGCACTTGGGCTCAGCAGAAGCATATATGTAGAGTACAAGGAAGGCACGAGACGAGCGACACAGCCTCCTCGTCTCAAAGCTAGCAAACGACTGCCGGCCACGCCTTTTTCGAGCTACATACGCACGAAATGTTGAATAATATTCGATTTCTTAAAAAAAATAATGATTTTTTAACATTATGAAACATTGCCTGTTAAAAGATTTATTTTAGTTTAAAAATAACTTTAATCGAATAAACCGTTTAGGAGATATAAGCAAAGTTAGTCGCAAAACGGCCTGTATGTCATGTCGTAATGTTTACCCAAAGGGTAAAAACGGGACCCTATTACTGATTCCTCTGTCCGTCTGTCTGTCACTAGGTTGTATCTCATGAACCGTGATAGCTAGACAGTTGAAACTTTCACAAATGATGTATTTCTGTTGTCTCTATAACAACAAATACTAAAAACAGAATAGAATAAATATTTAAGTGGGGCTCCCATACAACAAACGTGATTTTATTGCAGTTTTTTGCGTAATGGTACGGAACCCTTCGTGCGCGAGTCCGACTCACACTTGGCCGGTTTTTTTTACATTTACGGTAGCGAGTGCTTTCCGGTTTCTGTCAGAAACAAGATTAACTGATAATTATACGTTTGTCTTATGTGTTATGTGTATTCGTGTTTTGTAATGATAATAATTTAATAATCTCATAGTACGGTGACGTCACGACTCTCATGTTCTATACTTGTTAAACAATGACATTAAAAGAAAATCCTTCAAGAGCGGATATCTGAGAAACTACTTATACAAGATATCGAAAAACTTGACTAAATAAAACTTATAACAAATTTAATCAACTTTCATTTTGTCACAGGGCGGACACGCCATACATCAAAACTCGCTTGCGTTTATATGTGTGAACGGCACGTTTGTACACGCGTCTTTGTGTGCGTAAGCTGCTTAGGGCTGCCACTTATGTTAGATGTTTTTGAGTTCACGGAGCGTTGTCGTAATACTCGTAATAATAATATCTAACTAAGGAATATAAATATTTTTATTCCTTAATTAAAGACACCATTTTTTAATTCGCAAAATTGACATTACGCGGTTCTATTCTTTCCATTTATGTCCGTCATATTTATGAGAATACAGCGCAGCGTTCATATTTCCAATCATGGTTTGAGTTCCTCGGATTATTTGCACAAAATGTGAAAGAAAAAGTACATGTTGTATTTGCAGGACAATGCTCTTAATTGAAAACTAAAAGTGTAACATTCAATTAATTTATCTTTTTCCAAGAAGTAACAACATCAAACACGATTAAAGTTTAAAATACAACACACACAGCCTTCGTGCGGCGCACTTTCTCGAGGCCTGCCGAAGTGACACGAGCGGGCCGCGGCCGGCCGTGCACACGCAGGATAACCCGACCAAAACGTAAACAAACGAAATTGTATAGGCTACCGTTCACCAAGCAATTGGTCCTTGGTCGGTTTATAATCTTACACTCAACTGTACCTACTTTGAAAGCGGAATTATTATAAATAGTGGCAGAATAACAGCGTCCGTTGCTGAAAACCTTTGGGGCTGCTGTGCCCCGAAGCCTTTTTGGCACAGACATCAGCTGAGCCACCTTCCCTTTCAATTAGTTTGTAAGCATTATCGTGTACTTTTATTATGTACCTATGTTACAACTTCTTGAATAAACGTCTTTTATTATTATTATTATGTTCGTCCTTTACATAATCTCGGGACCATGGGGTCCCGGACATTTGGAAGGCGTGCGTGGGGCCGAAGCCAACACGCAGAGGCCCCTTGTAAAAAGACAATTTACTCTAAAAGGTGATGTGACACCAACCGATGATTATCCCTGTATGCACTATAGTAGTGCACCCAAGGACAAGCCCCGGTTAGTGCAGGACTATTGCAATGATAAGAAACAAAATAAACTAGACTATTGTGTTGAGATGTTAGTGTACTGGTTACCGGGTCTATGGAAATACTATGGCACCTGCCCCAATCTATGTTTAAAAACACGAAAAAAATGGACAGGTGGTGACTCGCCAACTCACAATATGGGTCCCCGAAAACGGCCGCTCGCACGGAGCGACAAGGGGACAACATCGCGTGAGTGGCTCAGGGTGTGAAGAGGTGTCCACCGCTTTCTACCCAGTGGCTGTAAACACTCACAGCCACTGTGCCAACTCGCGTCTTATGCATATTTCACTTCCACCCTGCGAGCATATAGCTCTGACACCCCACTCTGGACGGCCGGTAAAGGCAAGCCAGAGGTGAGAGTCCTGCGGCCCCTGCTCAGTGTTCACTCCAGCCGGCCAATGAAGGCAAGCCGGAGGGAGGGGCCTGACCGACTCTCGGGGGTATGGGACCCAAGGGACGTCACTTCCCATTCAGCTCGCCACAAGCTGCCCTGGGGGCTTATTATTATTATTAAATAGGTATTTGTATTATTGTTTTTATTAATTTAAACGATTATATATAGATATTATATTTTTTTAGATATGATAGTGTAACAAAAAACAAAAAAATAACGTAGGAATAATATCTATGTACCTACCTATAGGTAGTTGAATGTTAGCTAACATTCACAAGTTCAACGAACAGGTTGTTGAAATCGGTAGGTAGGTACCTATCTAAATATTATCACACCTTTAACACTTTTTTATATTGACGTACATTTGGGTTTTCGACAAATTGTAGTTTAAATGAATGTGATTGTAGAAAACGCGTTATTTGATGTATTATCAGTATGATATAGGTACCTACATATTAGGTACACTACACGTAGGTATAAGTATTATTAAGTACATATTTAAAAAAAAAACTTCTTCATTTCTCCAGTTTGATAGGCACCCATACATCGCACCATAGAGTAACTTATACTAGAGCGGTACTGTCAAAGTAAATTTTGTAACCCCAGTAAATTCACTGCCATCTGTCGACACACTTTAAAACAAAAAATGAAGATTTATAAAAATACGATAAAATGTATTTAAATATGGATAAATGATTTTTTTTATTTGCATTAATTATTTTTATGATTTTGACCCATGTTCTTTCACTTATATACGTTAAAATTGTTAAATAACAAACGAAACCGTCAACGCCATCTATACGACAGTTGGCCAAAGCTAGTAGCGCCCTCTGAACGAGAATCAAATTTTCTTGATTTTCAAGGCACGTTTTTTCCTTAGACTGTATCCATCTATTACGGAGTTATATCTATCTTTGATCGCACAATACATCGGCATTTCGAACGTTCCGTCATCGCGTGACCGCGTCGCTAACCGAACTGAGCGGCCGGCGAAAAGCCAGCAATCTAGTGTCGCGGGGCGAGGTAATTCGAGTCGGGGGGGCGGGGCGGTGCGTGGCCGTTCTGTATGATAATACTATTACTTATTCTGTGATTTTGTATAAGTGGCCATGTCGCTAAGACGCATAGTTTCCGAGATAAAATCGAAAAACCGAAAAAAGGGACCTTCAAACCCTCCTGCAGTTTTGTTTCTTTTTAAAAATAAAAGAATGTTTCCTTTAAGTAAAATGAGCTAACTTAAGGTTTTAAGGTACTTTCCCTCCAGGGCCCATATTTTTTTTCTACACTATACTTACATAGTCTTTGAGAACTAATTTTAGACAAAAACATTTAGTAGCAAGTTTGTTGACCTTTGTGCAATGCATGCGCGGTGCACGTGGGTTATATTTTTGCCTTAGAGATCTTCCGCTTCTAGATGTTATTGATGTTAAAAGTAAAAGTTAAAACTGTTTGCTATTCACCTCAAGTATTTATCGTAGTTGCACTGCCTAATTGCACTCACTGATCGAACTGGACTCCCGATTGACCTCGAACCTCGTCAAATCATTCAGGGTCTTGTCTTATGTGAATGTGAAATCTGTACTTCGTTCAACATTTAATTTCCTTTCCTAAATTTAATTTCCCGTTCCCGAATTGTTGTGTTGTGGTAAATATTTTCGTATTTTTCACTGACTCAAGTGCAAAACGCAGTTAGCTGCATGCGTTAGATGTTGTATTTGGTGTCCGTACCTGCAGTCCTGCACTAAACAGATACTGTAAATTTTTGTCGCCAAATTCTAATTCCATAAGGTCTGGGTCTAGGAGACCATTCCACTCGTCATCGTAAACACTATATAGTAATGATTAGTCGAACAGGCACCCTGACTTAAGATCACCGTGTCTGCTGATTAGACTGTGTCTATAACATAAAAAAATATTAACTGAAACTTATCAAAATCTTTCATTGTATCTATTAAAATGTCTTTGGATGTAAGTGTGATAATGATAACTGATAGGTAAGTCAAGAAATTAATATATAAAACATTAATAAAAAAAAGATCAGTAAGATTGATGCCTCTGTTTTCTCCACAGACGCCCTGCAGGGTGTAGCGCACAATGACGAAGAGGCTCCCCCCGACCTGAACATAAGTGAAGTGTGTAAGTATTATTTTATAAAACTAGTAAGTATTACTTATTTTCTTTTATGGAAATTTTGTACCTAGAGAATCTGGAATATGATGCGCCATGAAGTAGACTCGGACCAAGCTGACTATGCTTAGACTTTGTAATGACAAAGTGTGGGAGTATATTTCTATGAAATGTATGTCTGCATTCCCAATTTGTAACTTTTTAATATAAAACCGTGATAAAACCCGACTTTTCAATAGGGGGTATTACTGCAATGTTCTGCCGCCAGAGTGCAGCACTAGCACCTCTTGTAAACCATAGAGTAACTTATTACACTTACCTGTATAAGTAATTCTTAAACGAAATAAACAATTTTTCATTTTCATTTTTTCATTTTCATTTTCATTTTTCATTTTCATTTCATACATACTGTGCCTTAAACAGGTTTTTGATAAGTTTTCAGAGATAATAAAATATGACATTGATGCATTAAGGCGGTTTGTTTACAAAGGGCCTACCGGGAAACGCGAAAATCAAAATTTAGTTATCTTCCTCTTTATCGCTCGAATATGATGATTCAGAATATGCAAGTGATAGGGAGGTTACATAACGAAATTTCGAATTTCTTGCTTCGCGGTAGACCCTCAGATTGTGGTGGATTGTGGTAGTGGCGCCCCCTACGCAGAGTTTCGCGAAATATTCCCTATTACCTGTCATATATCACTCATTGCAAATTTCATACAACCATATGTAGATTTTGCTTTAGGTAATGCTATTAAATACTTAATAGCTGTGAAAAAAAATTGTGTGTCATTTCGACAAACTTTGCTTGACAGTGACGAATATATAGGTAGGCTTGACGTATGAATGATCTACAAAACCATTCAAGCCAACTGATGACGCTGCGCTGGTGAACACTGACGCATTATGTGTCAAATGACCACTATGCTTACTTACATTTCCATACAGATACATACATATTATATATAGTCTGTTCGTCCTGTTTCAGTAGATCACAACTGCCCTCATATCATAAGCCAATTTAGCGGTATCTCAAAAACAAATGACGTTGAAAATGGAATTTGCAGATAAAAAATATAAATAATATACATATTAAGTATATAATATAGACCTGCATGGCTACCACGAGTCGGCGTTTGACATTTACGTTTGCGTCTGCGTGAACTCGATCGCATTCCCTCTATCGCACCAATCCATCAGTGCGAGCAAGATGGACTGCGATTGAGTTCACGCAGTTGTTAACGTAAACGTCAAGTGTCAACTCGTGGTACGGCTACTTACCTCTATCATGTCTTATCGGCCAAGTCGAGTGGTGAGTGAGAAAGACTGAATTTAAAATAGATAACTAATTAGCCTATATTTATGGCTCTTTACCCTTAAGCCGCTGGACATACCTACTATACACAGGTTCCACTTCTTCATTCTGATGGCTCCTCTACATGATGACCCAGCGCTGGACCAGCAAGATGCCCATGCGATGGTTATGGCTCCTCTACACGATGGCCCAGCGCTGGACCAGCAAGATGGTCATGCGATGGTTATGGCTCCTCTACACGATGGCCCAGCGCTGGACCAGCAAGATGGTCATGCGATGGTTATGGCTCCTCTACACGATGGCCCAGCGCTGGACCAGCAAGATGCCCATGCGATGGTTATGGCTCCTCTACACGATGGCCCAGCGCTGGACCAGCAAGATGGTCATGCGATGGTTGAGAGCACGCACTATGGAATGGGCCACGTTTAGATGCGTACCGACACCGTAGTCATCCCAATCCCATCGCCATCCCGCCGCGCCATGAGATGTTTGTGCGTGATGAATGTTTAAGGTTTTGTGAGAAGATGCATGCACGTCCTTCTACAGTTTAAAATGTGCTAATTATTTATTTTTAGATGTTAATATTGTAATTTGTGATAATTGCGATTAATTGTATATTGTTTCTTTTTCTTATAATTTTCTGTGTAAGTTAGCAGTGGTTTGGTATTTTTACTGTTATACTGTTTAACTTGTTTGGTAAATAAATAAATAAGCCATCCGACTGATCCGACACCACTACCCTCTACACGCTGGCCCATCTTAGTGGGCCAGTATGATGGCCCATCGTGTAGAGGAGCCATGAGATGCATATTCCTAATTTGCACAAGTGCCTCAATATGCGCAAGCAAGACCTCGTGCAACAAGCACCATCAATAACCGTAACGAGGCGTGCCGGTTAGCCTAGCAATCTGAAGCTGTTCAGTGCCATTTTGAAATAAACATACCTAGATCTCAATTCGATCTAAATTTCGGATCGTAGTCCTCCGGATGCCGGATGCAACTGTTTTGTGTGTGTGTGTGTGTTATGTCTTTCTATACTTGAACTGAGACTTGTGTGAATTTTGCTCTTCTGCATCGGATACTTAATACATATTGATTTAAGGTAACTTCATATGTTTATAAATATGTAGTTTGTTATTTGTATATCAAATATTCGTTCTTATCACAGATTTAATATATACGCTAGATGACGCAAATACCACGATTTGTATTGAAACCAAGCGTGCCGACTTTTTCATACAAAATTTACGCATAATATAATTTTAAAATTACTTATCTGTAATAGGAAATAATATGTTCTTGCTTTTGGGTGCTCGCAATTTTTGGGTTGTTGCAGTTAAATTATCATGCAACGAAGCATTTTTTAAGTTTTCACGGACGTCCGGCTGCAACTGACGCGCGTGGACTGTAAAGAGCGACGGTCAACCTCGACGCTTGATCGGGGTTCGGACACGCGAAGTAGATGCATTTGCGTCTTCTATGGTATATTTATTTCTGTGGTTCTTATTTATAATTAAATTAAGTAAGTACTCTTACTATTGGGTGCTTTCTCTAGCATTGTTCCCAAAGGCGTTACATCCTTCAAAGGCATTAAAATTGATTATTGGCAACTACAACCGAACCTGTGTTCATACGTAGTTTCATTCATTCACTTGTATTCTTTTCCGAGCAAAGTCGAATGCTCGGTCTCTGTCGCGCTGAAAAACTGCAGGGGCTGAGATGCTTCTCTGAATATTGACAACAAGGGTTATTAAGGGGGGGTTAGGGTTAGGGAGTATTGGTACCTCACCCAACTAAACTATTTAACAGTATTTGACATAACTCGTTAAATTAACGAGTTATGTCACAAATACGTGGTAAATTCAGATATTAAGCAATAGGTAATATGTTTTATAAGGTAATTTTAAGTATTTAGCTATTAAGGTAAACTTGCTATACCCTATTCAGGGTCCATGTTGTGACAATTTAGTTTAAGATAACATCTGTAACAGCATATGGAATGCAATAAATGAAATGAAATGAAATTCAGAAATGTGTGGGTAGGATTGGGAAAATCTATTTCAAGACATATTAGCGCCAATTTTAGAAAATATTTGCATAATTAAGTCATATATTCGTATGGGAAATAAATATGCAAATTATACGTTACGTAGCTCGCTCAGTCGATCACTGGGTATTGAATATTACGTAGTTTTTGTATTATTTTCCCATTCAACTAGTCGGGGAAAACCCGCGGTTTATCCAAGAGTCGTATCGTATCGTAAGCGACTACTAGAATGGTTTTTATACTTTGTTTGTTGTTACTATTACTATCGTTGATTCAGTATTATGTTGATCGACTGGTTGGATGGCTCGTTTGTGTGCAGAGTGTAAAATGTGACAAATACTTTATTATTGCTGTTATATTGACTCCATACGTGAGTATTCTCATTAAAAAAAAGTTCACTAGCAGTTATATTAGTTTTTGTTGGTCTACTGTGCAGTAAATACTAAATGTATTTTACAGTGTTGGCCGTAATTGTTAATTTTAATTAACCATTGATCAATTTTATTAACCATTAGTTCCGCCATTAACCAATTGCATTAAAGTTAATTCGGATTAAATTTTTGAGACGTTAATGGCCATTGAAGTTAATTCGGATTAACTTTAATTCGGATTAACTTCAATGGCCATTAAAGTTTCAAAAAATTAATTAGAATTACTCTCAATTGCATTAACGTCTAATAAAATTACATTCGTGATATTTTAAAATGAGACAGCAAAATGACCCTAACTGAACCCTGGCAGTAGTAGCAGTACCTACCTACTACCTAGTAGAATTCTGGTTTGGTGCAACATAGGCACACGCTGTTTTAGTCATCCGACTCGTCTTGATGAGCACTTAGGAGAGCAGTACCCATGATAGAGCCGATGCTGAACCCTGGCAGTATCTAGTGGATCTAAGGTTTGGTGCAACATAGGCACACGCTGTTTTAGTCACCCGACTCGTCTTGATGAGCACTTAGGAGAGCAGTACCCATGATAGAGCTGATGCTGAACCCTGGCAGTACCTAATGGATCTAAGGTTTGGTGCAACATAGGCACACGCTGTTTTAGTTATCCGACTCGTCTTGATGAGCACTTAGGAGAGCAGTACCCATGATAGAGCTGATGCTGAACCCTGGCAGTACCTAGTGGATCTAAGGTTTGGTGCAACATAGGCACACGCTGTTTTAGTCACCCGACTCGTCTTGATGAGCACTTAGGAGAGCAGTACCCATAATGGAGCTGATGCTAAACCCTGGCAGTACCTAGCGGAACTAAGGTTTGGTGCAACATAGGCACACGCTGTTTTAGTCATCCGACTCGTCTTGATGAGCACTTAGGAGAGCAGTACCCATGATAGAGCTGATGCTGAACCCTGGCACTACCTAGTGGATCTAAGGTTTGGTGCAACATAGGCACACGCTGTTTTAGTCACCCGACTCGTCTTGATGAGCACTTAGGAGAGCGGTACCCATGATAGAGCTGATGCTGAACCCTGGCAGTACCTAATGGATCTAAGGTTTGGTGCAACATAGGCACACGCTGTTTTAGTCACCCGACTCGTCTTGATGAGCACTTAGGAGAGCAGTACCCATAATGGAGCTGATGCTGAACCCTGGCAGTACCTAGTGGATCTAAGGTTTGGTGCAACATAGGCACACGCTGTTTTAGTCACCCGACTCGTCTTGATGAGCACTTAGGAGAGCAGTACCCATGATAGAGCTGATGCTGAACCCTGGCAGTACCTAGTGGATCTAAGGTTTGGTGCAACATAGGCACACGCTGTTTTAGTCACCCGACTCGTCTTGATGAGCACTTAGGAGAGCGGTACCCATGATAGAGCTAATGCTGAACCCTGGCAGTACCTAGTGGATCTAAGGTTTGGTGCAACATAGGCACACGCTGTTTTAGTCACCCGACTCGTCTTGATGAGCACTTAGGAGAGCAGTACCCATGATAGAGCTGATGCTGAACCCTGGCAGTACCTAGTGGATCTAAGGTTTGGTGCAACATAGGCACACGCTGTTTTAGTCACCCGACTCGTCTTGATGAGCACTTAGGAGAGCAGTACCCATGATAGAGCTGATGCTGAACCCTGGCAGTACCTAGTGGATCTAAGGTTTGGTGCAACATAGGCACACGCTGTTTTAGTCACCCGACTCGTCTTGATGAGCACTTAGGAGAGCGGTACCCATGATAAGAGCTGATGCTGAACCCTGGCACTACCTAGTGGATCTAAGGTTTGGTGCAACATAGGCACACGCTGTTTTAGTCACCCGACTCGTCTTGATGAGCACTTAGGAGAGCAGTACCCATAATGGAGCTGATGCTAAACCCTGGCAGTACCTAGCGGAACTAAGGTTTGGTGCAACACAGGCACACGCTGTTTTAGTCATCCGACTCGTCTTGATGAGCACTTAGGAGAGCAGTACCCATAATGGAGCTGATGCTGAACCCTGGCAGTACCTAGTGGATCTAAGGTTTGGTGCAACATAGGCACACGCTGTTTTAGTCACCCGACTCGTCTTGATGAGCACTTAGGAGAGCAGTACCCATGATAGAGCTGATGCTGAACCCTGGCAGTACCTAGTGGATCTAAGGTTTGGTGCAACATAGGCACACGCTGTTTTAGTCACCCGACTCGTCTTGATGAGCACTTAGGAGAGCGGTACCCATGATAGAGCTAATGCTGAACCCTGGCAGTACCTAGTGGATCTAAGGTTTGGTGCAACATAGGCACACGCTGTTTTAGTCACCCGACTCGTCTTGATGAGCACTTAGGAGAGCGGTACCCATGATAGAGCTAATGCTGAACCCTGGCAGTACCTAGTGGATCTAAGGTTTGGTGCAACATAGGCACACGCAGTTTTAGTCACCCGACTCGTCTTGATGAGCACTTAGGAGAGCAGTACCCATGATAGAGCTGATGCTGAACCCTGGCAGTACCTAGTGGATCTAAGGTTTGGTGCAACATAGGCACACGCTGTTTTAGTCACCCGACTCGTCTTGATGAGCACTTAGGAGAGCAGTACCCATAATGGAGCTGATGCTGAACCCTGGCAGTACCTAGCGGAACTAAGGTTTGGTGCAACATAGGCACACGCTGTTTTAGTCATCCGACTCGTCTTGATGAGCACTTAGGAGAGCAGTACCCATGATAGAGCTGATGCTGAACTGAACCCTGGCACTACCTAGTGGATCTAAGGTTTGGTGCAACATAGGCACACGCTGTTTTAGTCACCCGACTCGTCTTGATGAGCACTTAGGAGAGCGGTACCCATGATAAGAGCTGATGCTGAACCCTGGCACTACCTAGTGGATCTAAGGTTTGGTGCAACATAGGCACACGCTGTTTTAGTCACCCGACTCGTCTTGATGAGCACTTAGGAGAGCAGTACCCATAATGGAGCTGATGCTAAACCCTGGCAGTACCTAATGGATCTAAGGTTTGGTGCAACATAGGCACACGCTGTTTTAGTCACCCGACTCGTCTTGATGAGCACTTAGGAGAGCAGTACCCATAATGGAGCTGATGCTGAACCCTGGCAGTACCTAGTGGATCTAAGGTTTGGTGCAACATAGGCACACGCTGTTTTAGTCACCCGACTCGTCTTGATGAGCACTTAGGAGAGCAGTACCCATGATAGAGCTGATGCTGAACCCTGGCAGTACCTAGTGGATCTAAGGTTTGGTGCAACATAGGCACACGCTGTTTTAGTCACCCGACTCGTCTTGATGAGCACTTAGGAGAGCGGTACCCATGATAGAGCTAATGCTGAACCCTGGCAGTACCTAGTGGATCTAAGGTTTGGTGCAACATAGGCACACGCTGTTTTAGTCACCCGACTCGTCTTGATGAGCACTTAGGAGAGCAGTACCCATGATAGAGCTGATGCTGAACCCTGGCAGTACCTAGTGGATCTAAGGTTTGGTGCAACATAGGCACACGCTGTTTTAGTCACCCGACTCGTCTTGATGAGCACTTAGGAGAGCGGTACCCATGATAGAGCTAATGCTGAACCCTGGCAGTACCTAGTGGATCTAAGGTTTGGTGCAACATAGGCACACGCAGTTTTAGTCACCCGACTCGTCTTGATGAGCACTTAGGAGAGCAGTACCCATGATAGAGCTGATGCTGAACCCTGGCAGTACCTAGTGGATCTAAGGTTTGGTGCAACATAGGCACACGCTGTTTTAGTCACCCGACTCGTCTTGATGAGCACTTAGGAGAGCAGTACCCATAATGGAGCTGATGCTGAACCCTGGCAGTACCTAGCGGAACTAAGGTTTGGTGCAACATAGGCACACGCTGTTTTAGTCATCCGACTCGTCTTGATGAGCACTTAGGAGAGCAGTACCCATGATAGAGCTGATGCTGAACTGAACCCTGGCACTACCTAGTGGATCTAAGGTTTGGTGCAACATAGGCACACGCTGTTTTAGTCACCCGACTCGTCTTGATGAGCACTTAGGAGAGCGGTACCCATGATAAGAGCTGATGCTGAACCCTGGCAGTACCTAGTGGATCTAAGGTTTGGTGCAACATAGGCACACGCTGTTTTACTCACCCGACTCGTCTTGATGAGCACTTAGGAGAGCAGTACCCATGATAGAGCTGATGCTGAACCCTGGCAGTACCTAGTGGATCTAAGGTTTGGTGCAACATAGGCACACGCCGTTTTAGTCATCCGACTCGTCTTGATGAGCACTTAGGAGAGCAGTACCCATAATGGAGCTGATGCTGAACCCTGGCAGTACCTAGTGGATCTAAGGTTTGGTGCAACATAGGCACACGCTGTTTTAGTCATCCGACTCGTCTTGATGAGCACTTAGGAGAGCAGTACCCATGATAGAGCTGATGCTGAACCCTGGCACTACCTAGTGGATCTAAGGTTTGGTGCAACATAGGCACACGCTGTTTTAGTCACCCGACTCGTCTTGATTAGCACTTAGGAGAGCGGTACCCATGATACAGCTGATGCTGAACCCTGGCAGTACCTAATGGATCTAAGGTTTGGTGCAACATAGGCACACGCTGTTTTAGTCATCCGACTCGTCTTGATGAGCACTTCGGAGAGCCATACCCATGATAGAGCTGATGCTGAACCCTGGCAGTACCTAATGGATCTAAGGTTTGGTGCAACATAGGCACACGCTGTTTTAGTCATCCGACTCGTCTTGATGAGCACTTAGGAGAGCAGTACCCATGATAGAGCTGATGCTGAACCCTGGCAGTACCTAGTGGATCTAAGGTTTGGTGCAACATAGGCACACGCTGTTTTAGTCACCCGACTCGTCTTGATGAGCACTTAGGAGAGCAGTACCCATAATGGAGCTGATGCTGAACCCTGGCAGTACCTAGCGGAACTAAGGTTTGGTGCAACATAGGCACACGCTGTTTTAGTCATCCGACTCGTCTTGATGAGCATGACTAAAACAGCGTGTGCCTATGTTGCACCAAACCTTAGATCCACTAGATACTGCCAGGGTTCAGCATCGGCTCTATCATGGGTACTGCTCTCCTAAGTGCTCATCAAGACGAGTCGGGTGACTAAAACAGCGTGTGCCTATGTTGCACCAAACCTTAGATCCACTAGATACTGCCAGGGTTCAGCATCGGCTCTATCATGGGTACTGCTCTCCTAAGTGCTCATCAAGACGAGTCGGATGACTAAAACAGCGTGTGCCTATGTTGCACCAAACCTTAGATCCATTAGGTACTGCCAGGGTTCAGCATCAGCTCTATCATGGGTATGGCTCTCCGAAGTGCTCATCAAGACGAGTCGGATGACTAAAACAGCGTGTGCCTATGTTGCACCAAACCTTAGATCCATTAGGTACTGCCAGGCAGTGTTGGCCGAACGCTAATGCCATTAACCATTAAAAATTAACAATTAAAAAGGTTAATTAAAATTAACCATTAGCCATTTAATTCGGATTAAAGTTAATTCGGATTAAATTTTTGAGACGTTGTTGGCCATTGAAGTTAATTCGGATTAACTTTAATTCGGATTAACTTCAATGGCCATTAAAGTTTCAAAAAATTAATTAGAATTACTCTCAATTGCATTAACGTCTAATAAAATTATATTCGTGATATTTTAAAATGAGACAGCAAAATGACCCTGACTGAACCCTGGCAGTAGTAGCAGTACCTACCTACTACCTAGTAGAATTCTGGTTTGGTGCAACACAGACATACGCGGTTTTGGTCATTTAAATCGTCTTGATGAGCACTTCGGAGAGCCGTACCCATGATAGAGCTGATGCTGAACCCTGGCAGTACCTAATGGATCTAAGGTTTGGTGCAACATAGGCACACGCTGTTTTAGTCATCCGACTCGTCTTGATGAGCACTTCGGAGAGCCATACCCATGATAGAGCTGATGCTGAACCCAGGCAGTACCTAATGGATCTAAGGTTTGGTGCAACATAGGCACACGCTGTTTTAGTCATCCGACTCGTCTTGATGAGCACTTAGGAGAGCAGTACCCATGATAGAGCTGATGCTGAACCCTGGCAGTACCTAGTGGATCTAAGGTTTGGTGCAACATAGGCACACGCTGTTTTAGTCACCCGAATCGTCTTGATGAGCACTTAGGAGAGCAGTACCCATAATGGAGCTGATGCTGAACCCTGGCAGTACCTAGCGGAACTAAGGTTTGGTGCAACATAGGCACACGCTGTTTTAGTCATCCGACTCGTCTTGATGAGCACTTAGGAGAGCAGTACCCATGATAGAGCTGATGCTGAACCCTGGCACTACCTAGTGGATCTAAGGTTTGGTGCAACATAGGCACACGCTGTTTTAGTCACCCGACTTGTCTTGATGAGCATTTAGGAGAGCGGTACCCATGATAGAGCTGATGCTGAACCCTGGCAGTACCTAGTGGATCTAAGGTTTGGTGCAACATAGGCACACGCTGTTTTAGTCACCCGACTCGTCTTGATGAGCACTTAGGAGAGCAGTACCCATAATGGAGCTGATGCTGAACCCTGGCAGTACCTAGTGGATCTAAGGTTTGGTGCAACATAGGCACACGCTGTTTTAGTCACCCGACTCGTCTTGATGAGCACTTAGGAGAGCAGTACCCATGATAGAGCTGATGCTGAACCCTGGCAGTACCTAGTGGATCTAAGGTTTGGTGCAACATAGGCACACGCTGTTTTAGTCACCCGACTCGTCTTGATGAGCACTTAGGAGAGCGTTACCCATGATAGAGCTGATGCTGAACCCTGGCAGTACCTAGTGGATCTAAGGTTTGGTGCAACATAGGCACACGCTGTTTTAGTCACCCGACTCGTCTTGATGAGCACTTAGGAGAGCAGTACCCATGATAGAGCTGATGCTGAACCCTGGCACTACCTAGTGGATCTAAGGTTTGGTGCAACATAGGCACACGCTGTTTTAGTCATCCGACTCGTCTTGATGAGCACTTAGGAGAGCGGTACCCATGATAGAGCTGATGCTGAACCCTGGCAGTACCTAGTGGATCTAAGGTTTGGTGCAACATAGGCACACGCTGTTTTAGTCACCCGACTCGTCTTGATGAGCACTTAGGAGAGCGGTACCCATGATAGAGCTGATGCTGAACCCTGGCAGTACCTAGTGGATCTAAGGTTTGGTGCAACATAGGCACACGCTGTTTTAGTCACCCGACTCGTCTTGATGAGCACTTAGGAGAGCAGTACCCATAATGGAGCTGATGCTGAACCCTGGCAGTACCTAGCGTAACTAAGGTTTGGTGCAACATAGGCACACGCTGTTTTAGTCATCCGACTCGTCTTGATGAGCACTTAGGAGAGCAGTACCCATGATAGAGCTGATGCTGAACCCTGGCACTACCTAGTGGATCTAAGGTTTGGTGCAACATAGGCACACGCTGTTTTAGTCACCCGACTCGTCTTGATGAGCTCTTAGGAGAGCAGTACCCATGATAGAGCTGATGCTGAACCCTGGCAGTACCTAGTGGATCTAAGGTTTGGTGCAACATAGGCACGCGCTGTTTAGGTCATCCGACTCGTCTTGATGAGCACTTAGGAGAGCAGTACCCATGATAGAGCTGATGCTGAACCCTGGCAGTACCTAGTGGATCTAAGGTTTGGTGCAACATAGGCACGCGCTGTTTAGGTCGTCCGACTCGTCTTGATGAGCACTTAGGAGAGCAGTACCCATGATAGAGCTGATGCTGAACCCTGGCAGTACCTAGTGGATCTAAGGTTTGGTGCAACATAGGCACACGCTGTTTTAGTCACCCGACTCGTCTTGATGAGCACTTAGGAGAGCAGTACCCGTGATAGCGCTGATGCTGAACCCTGGCAGTACCTAGTGGATCTAAGGTTTGGTGCAACATAGGCACGCGCTGTTTAGGTCGTCCGACTCGTCTTGATGAGCACTTAGGAGAGCAGTACCCATGATAGAGCTGATGCTGAACCCTGGCAGTACCTAGTGGATCTAAGGTTTGGTGCAACATAGGCACACGCTGTTTTAGTCATCCGACTCGTCTTGATGAGCACTTAGGAGAGCAGTACCCATGATAGAGCTGATGCTGAACCCTGGCAGTACCTAGTGGATCTAAGGTTTAGTGCAACATAGGCACACGCTGTTTTAGTCACCCGACTCGTCTTGATGAGCACTTAGGAGAGCGGTACCCATGATAGAGCTGATGCTGAACCCTGGCAGTACCTAGTGGATCTAAGGTTTGGTGCAACATAGGCACGCGCTGTTTAGGTCGTCCGACTCGTCTTGATGAGCACTTAGGAGAGCAGTACCCATGATAGAGCTGATGCTGAACCCTGGCATTACCTAGTGGATTTAAGGTTTGGTGCAACATAGGCACGCGCTGTTTAGGTCGTCCGACTCGTCTTGATGAGCACTTAGGAGAGCAGTACCCATGATAGAGCTGATGCTGAACCCTGGCAGTACCTAGTGGATCTAAGGTTTGGTGCAACATAGGCACCCGCTGTTATGGTCATCTCACTCGTTCTAATGAGCACTTGGGAGAGCAGTACCCATGATAGAGCTGATGCTGAACCCTGGCAGTACATAGTGGAACTAAGGTTTGGTACAACATAGGCACACGCTGTTATGGTCATCTCACTCGTTCTAATGAGCACTTGGGAGCGCAATATTTGAATATTATCTTGAGATACTCATAAGATAGATGACATATACTTATGGCAGTAAGTACTTACTAGGACTCAGGTATGGTCCAATCTATTCACGCGCTGTTTTGGTTCATCTTTTTTTATTAAGTTGATGGGAATAGTAACAAAAGTGCTGCCTAATCAATGTTTTGTAAATTTTTGTATTATTCAACACTTTCAGCGCCAAGCGCCCCATTTCAATAACAAAATGAACCCGACTATCGGGTTCTTGGCACTGAAAGTGTTAACTGATCATGATTACCAATGTCATGGTCATGCAATATTATGTAAGATATGAAAGAATATGTTTGTATTTATGAACTGAATCGGAATCCTTACAGGGATAAATTAAAATAACATATTTATTTATCATTATTTATTTATTTAAAAAAATGTATTACAAATTATATACCACAAATTATTTTAACAATTATAAAAATTAAGTCTTATTTTATACATAATGATACAGATGTAGTGCATAAGTGTTTGTCGTCGTATTTTCACGGAAACGTTCGTATTTGTCATGCTACTTCTGTCAACCTCAGTATTTTTGTACTGAGACTGACTGAAATAGCAAGACACGTTCGTGCGTTTCCGCGAAAATACGATGGTAAACAATTATGCACTACATCTGTATCATTATGTAAGACTTAATTTTTATAATTGATAAAATAATTAGTGGTATATAATTTGTAATATATTTTCTTAAATAAATAAATAATGATAAATAAATATGTTATTTTATTTTATCCCTGTAAGGATTCCGATTCAGTTCATAAATACAAACATATTCTTTCATATCTTACATAATATTGCATGACCATGACATTAGTAATTATGATCAGTTAACACTTTCAGTGCCAAGAACCCGATAGTCGGGTTCATTTTGTTATTGAAATGGGGCGCTTGGCGCTGAAAGTGTTGAATAATACAAAAATTTACAAAACATTGATTTGGCAGCACTTTTGTTACTATTCCCATCAACTTAATTAAAAAGGATGAACCAAAACAGCGCGTGAATAGATTGGACCATACCTGAGTCCTAGTAAGTACCTAGACCTACTGCTTACTGCCATAAGTATATGTTATCTATCTTATGAGTTATGTATCTCAAGATAATATTCAAATATTGCGCTCCCAAGTGCTCATTAGAACGAGTGAGATGACCATAACAGCGTGTGCCTATGTTGTACCAAACCTTAGTTCCACTATGTACTGCCAGGGTTCAGCATCAGCTCTATCATGGGTACTGCTCTCCTAAGTGCTCATCAAGACGAGTCAGACGACCAAAACAGCGCGTGCCTATGTTGCACCAAACCTTAGATCCACTAGGTACTGCCAGGGTTCAGCATCAGCTCTATCGTGGGTACCGCTCTCCTAAGTGCTCATCAAGACGAGTCTGGTGACTAAAACAGCGGGTGCCTATGTTGCACCAAACCTTAGATCCACTAGGTACTGCCAGGGTTCAGCATCAGCTCTATCGTGGGTACCGCTCTCCTAAGTGCTCATCAAGACGAGTCTGGTGACTAAAACAGCGGGTGCCTATGTTGCACCAAACCTTAGACCCACTAGGTACTGCCAGGGTTCAGCATCAGCTCTATCATGGGTACTGCTCTCCTAAGTGCTCATCAAGACGTGTCGGACGACCTAAACAGTGCGTGCCAATGTTGCACCAAACCTTAGATCCACTAGGTAATGCCAGGGTTCAGCATCAGCTCTATCATGGGTACTGCTCTCCTAAGTGCTCATCAAGACGAGTCGGATGACTAAAACAGCGTGTGCCTATGTTGCACCAAACCTTAGTTCCGCTAGGTACTGCCAGGGTTCAGCATCAGCTCCATTATGGGTACTGCTCTCCTAAGTGCTCATCAAGACGAGTCGGGTGACTAAAACAGCGTGTGCCTATGTTGCACCAAATCTTAGATCCACTAGGTAGTGCCAGGGTTCAGCATCAGCTCTATCATGGGTACTGCTCTCCTAAGTGCTCATCAAGACGAGTCGGATGACTAAAACAGCGTGTGCCTATGTTGCACCAAACCTTAGTTCCGCTAGGTACTGCCAGGGTTCAGCATCAGCTCCATTATGGGTACTGCTCTCCTAAGTGCTCATCAAGACGAGTCGGGTGACTAAAACAGCGTGTGCCTATGTTGCACCAAACCTTAGATCCACTAGGTAGTGCCAGGGTTCAGCATCAGCTCTACCATGGGTACCGCTCTCCTAAGTGCTCATCAAGACGAGTCGGATGACTAAAACAGCGTGTGCCTATGTTGCACCAAACCTTAGTTCCGCTAGGTACTGCCAGGGTTCAGCATCAGCTCCATTATGGGTACTGCTCTCCTAAGTGCTCATCAAGACGAGTCGGGTGACTAAAACAGCGTGTGCCTATGTTGCACCAAACCTTAGATCCACTAGGTACTGCCAGGGTTCAGCATCAGCTCTATCATGGGTACTGCTCTCCTAAGTGCTCATCAAGACGAGTCGGGTGACTAAAACAGCGTGTGCCTATGTTGCACCAAACCTTAGTTCCGCTAGGTACTGCCAGGGTTCAGCATCAGCTCCATTATGGGTACTGCTCTCCTAAGTGCTCATCAAGACGAGTCAGGTGACTAAAACAGCGTGTGCCTATGTTGCACCAAACCTTAGATCCACTAGGTAGTGCCAGGGTTCAGCATCAGCTCTATCATGGGTACTGCTCTCCTAAGTGCTCATCAAGACGAATCGGATGACTAAAACAGCGTGTGCCTATGTTGCACCAAACCTTAGTTCCGCGAGGTACTGCCAGGGTTCAGCATCAGCTCCATTATGGGTACTGCTCTCCTAAGTGCTCATCAAGACGAGTCGGGTGACTAAAACAGCGTGTGCCTATGTTGCACCAAACCTTAGATCCACTAGGTACTGCCAGGGTTCAGCATCAGCTCTATCATGGGTACCGCTCTCCTAAGTGCTCATCAAGACGAGTCGGGTGACTAAAACAGCGTGTGCCTATGTTGCACCAAACCTTAGATCCATTAGGTACTGCCAGGGTTCAGCATCAGCTCTATCATGGGTACTGCTCTTCTAAGTGCTCATCAAGACGAGTCGGATGACTAAAACAGCGTGTGCCTATGTTGCACCAAACCTTAGATCCATTAGGTACTGCCAGGGTTCAGCATCAGCTCTATCATGGGTACTGCACTCCTAAGTGCTCATCAAGACGAGTCGGATGACTAAAACAGCGTGTGCCTATGTTGCACCAAACCTTAGTTCCGCTAGGTACTGCCAGGGTTCAGCATCAGCTCCATTATGGGTACTGCTCTCCTAAGTGCTCATCAAGACGAGTCGGGTGACTAAAACAGCGTGTGCCTATGTTGCACCAAACCTTAGATCCACTAGGTACTGCCAGGGTTCAGCATCAGCTCTATCATGGGTACTGCTCTCCTAAGTGCTCATCAAGACGAATCGGATGACTAAAACAGCGTGTGCCTATGTTGCACCAAACCTTAGTTCCGCGAGGTACTGCCAGGGTTCAGCATCAGCTCCATTATGGGTACTGCTCTCCTAAGTGCTCATCAAGACGAGTCGGGTGACTAAAACAGCGTGTGCCTATGTTGCACCAAACCTTAGATCCACTAGGTACTGCCAGGGTTCAGCATCAGCTCTATCATGGGTACTGCTCTCCTAAGTGCTCATCAAGACGAGTCGGGTGACTAAAACAGCGTGTGCCTATGTTGCACCAAACCTTAGATCCACTAGGTACTGCCAGGGTTCAGCATCAGCTCTATCATGGGTACCGCTCTCCTAAGTGCTCATCAAGACGAGTCGGGTGACTAAAACAGCGTGTGCCTATATTGCACCAAACCTTAGATCCACTAGGTACTGCCAGGGTTCAGCATCAGCTCTATCATGGGTACCGCTCTCCTAAGTGCTTATCAAGACGAGTCGGGTGACTAAAACAGCGTGTCCCTATGATGCACCAAACCTTAGATCCACTAGGTACTGCCAGGGTTCAGCATCAGCTCTATCATGGGTACTGCTCTCCTAAGTGCTCATCAAGACGAGTCGGATGACTAAAACAGCGTGTGCCTACGTTGCACCAAACCTTAGTTCCGCTAGGTACTGCCAGGGTTCAGCATCAGCTCCATTATGGGTACTGCTCTCATAAGTGCTCATCAAGACGAGTCGGATAACTAAAACAGCGTGTGCCTATGTTGCACCAAACCTTAGATCCATTAGGTACTGCCAGGGTTCAGCATCAGCTCTATCATGGGTACTGCTCTCCTAAGTGCTCATCAAGACGAGTCGGATGACTAAAACAGCGTGTGCCTATGTTGCACCAAACCTTAGATCCATTAGGTACTGCCAGGGTTCAGCATCAGCTCTATCATGGGTATGGCTCTCCGAAGTGCTCATCAAGACGAGTCGGATGACTAAAACAGCCTGTGCCTATGTTGCACCAAACCTTAGATCCATTAGGTACTGCCAGGGTTCAGCATCAGCTCTATCATGGGTACGGCTCTCCGAAGTGCTCATCAAGACGATTTAAATGACCAAAACCGCGTATGTCTGTGTTGCACCAAACCAGAATTCTACTAGGTAGTAGGTAGGTACTGCTACTACTGCCAGGGTTCAGTCAGGGTCATTTTGCTCTCTCATTTTAAAATATCACGAATGTAATTTTATTAGACGTTAATCCAAATTGAGAGTAATTCTAATTAATTATTTGACTTTCATGCCCATTGAAGTTAATCCGAATTAAAGTTAATCCGAATTAACTTCAATGGCCATTAACGTCTCAAAAATTTAATCCGAATTAACTTTAATCCGAATTAACTTTAATGCAATTGGTTAATGGCGGAACTAATGGTTAATAAAATTGATCAATGGTTAATTAAAATTAACAATTACGGCCAACACTGCTGCCAGGGTTCAGCATCAGCTCTATCATGGGTACGGCTCTCCGAAGTGCTCATCAAGACGATTTAAATGACCAAAACCGCGTATGTCTGTGTTGCACCAAACCAGAATTCTACTAGGTAGTAGGTAGGTACTGCTACTACTGCCAGGGTTCAGTCAGGGTCATTTTGCTGTCTCATTTTAAAATATCACGAATGTAATTTTATTAGACGTTAATGCAATTGAGAGTAATTCTAATTAATTTTTTGAAACTTTAATGGCCATTGAAGTTAATCCGAATTAACTTCAATGGCCATTAACGTCTCAAAAATTTAATTCGAATTAACTTTAATCCGAATTAAATGGCTAATGGTTAATGGCCATTAACCTTTTTAATTGTTAATTTTTAATGGTTAATGGCATTAGCGTTCGGCCAACACTGGTATTTTATTCGTTACTACGAGTACTTCTAGTACTATAAAAAAAACTAACAACTAAGCTGTATGTATATACATACACCTAATGTATGCAAATTTACAAAACTATCATTTACAAATTCTCTGTCTGTGTTGTTTGCCTCTCTTTCCAACAACCGCATTTGTTAGAACGTGACCCAGCAATCATCCATTTTATACCTTTCACTTAAATAAGTATTCTCATGATGATTTTTCGTTGCACAGTACATGCCATCTCGATAGCGGACCCGACGTTTGGCGTCGGCGTGGAAGAGATGTACCGGCAGCCGGCAGTGCCGCCGTCGGCGCCGCAGCCCTCCGGGGCTCCCAAGATGCCCTACGTGCGGATCATCGAGCAGCCGGCCGGCAAGTCGTTGCGGTAACTCAATACAATAACATCACGTTTTTCATTGTTGTTTTATCTATAAACAAAGTCGGTTTACAAGTTATACAATTGTAGTACATATGTAACATATGTGTGTATAAATGCACATGCACATTTTAAATATCGTTTTTCATTTATTTTGCTATTACATAAGGCACAAACAACGATAGAACGTATTATTGTTATTTTCTCATAATTAGGTTTAATTAACTTAACATTAAATGTATTTAAAGCGGCTCCACTTTGGAGTGCTCTCTATTGAGATCAAAAATCTCACGAGGAAGTTAATAAAGGATTACGTGTCATGTTTTATCAGTAGAGTAGGCGTGACGCGAACGCCGCTCGCGCATTCATTAGTGCCGCGCATTTGTCTACGGACTAGACGCGACGTCCCGTCCCTCAGTGACGTTTCCCCCGCAGTATTTAATTATTTATACACCCTGCTGTCACACAACTACATATTTCACGTCTCGGATATTTCAGAGGCGATTATGTCAGCGGCGTCACACTATGCTGAAAATCGGCTTTCATTGAAATAGAAACCAAAGGAATTATTTTCATTTTTTAGGGTCCCGTACCCAAAGGGTAAAAACGGGACCCTATTACTAAACTCCTCTGTCCGTCTGTCTGTCACCAGGCTGTATCTCATGAACCGTGATAGCTAGACAGTTGAAATATTCACAGATGATGTATTCTGTTGCCGCTATAACAACAAATACTAAAAACAGAATAATATAAATATTTAAATGGGGCTTCCATACAACAAACGTAATTTTTTTGCTGTTTTTTTCCGCAATGGCACGGAACCCTTCGTGCTCGAGTCCTACTCGCACTTTGCCGGTTTTTCGTTTATTTTATTTTATTGAAATAGAAAATATTGTCTTCGTTACCGCGATAGTTACTCATGAAATAAAACTATGAAAACGGATTATATCGCGTATATTGAATTTATAATACATCCCCATGTGTATTATAAATTCAATGTACGCGATATAATCCGTTTTCATAGTTTTATTTTATTGAAATAGGTTTTGCCCAGCATTGTTATGGTAACTTTTGAATTTGGGACGATTTGACATAAAGAGAGAGAGAGAGACAAAAGAGAGGAGCTTTTCAAAAAAATGTATGGAGCAGGAACAAAAAATCAATTTATTTCGAAAACCGCACAACAAACCGTAATATCCTCGCAGATCGATCAGAATTGTCAAACGTTGAGGTTTGAACGATATGGCTGGTAGTCGCTAGTCAGATCATGAAATGTCGGCGTTTCATGATATGCCTAGGAATATCTCGATATGTCCGATTTTACGATCTGCCACCGACATATCAAAAGTAGTACAGTAATACATACACATATTACGGTGTTTTTTGCGGTTTTTTTAATTATCTATATTGATTTATTTGTTCCTGCTCCATACATTGTTTTTGAAAAAAAAAACAAAACTTTTGTCCAGGAAAATTGTTTGAATTTCATCGTTTAGCATAACAATGATGAGTAAAAAAAACCATTTCAATGAAAAAAAACTTTGAAATGATAATTTCCGTTTTTACTACTTTTCCATCGAAACAATTACCGATTTAAAAAACCGGCCAAGTGCGAGTCGGACTCGCGCACGAAGGGTTCCGTACCATTACGCAAAAAACGGCAAAAAAATCACGTTTGTTGTATGGGAGCCCAACTTAAATATTTATTTTATTCTGTTTTTAGTATTTGTTGTTATAGCGGCAACAGAAATACATCATCTGTGAAAATTTCAACTGTCTAGCTATCACGGTTCATGAGATACAGCCTGGTGACAGACGGACAGCGGAGTCTTAGTAATAGGGTCCCATTTTTACCCTTTGGGTACGGAACCCTAAAAAAGTAAACGAAAACTGTATTTCTGATTGAATATATTGTTTTAACAAGATTTTATTGGACTATAATGCTGCTAGCTTAATAAAAGTGGTAGATCGTTTCCAGATGGCTGAGGCTTGACGTTTAATTTTACGGCATCGGATCGGTCGATTGATCGGATACGCACTGGTTACAAAGTATTTCGGGGTGATTACGGAATCACAAAAAAACGTATCTTAAATTAAGCAATACGTATACACTGGCTACATGGCCTAGCTGGATGCCATGTTTAATCTGACCTACCGATACCGTCCGCTGTGGTGACTGACTCTTGGTAAACATTTCATCGTATGGAATCTGGTAGGTAATTACATAGAGTATTGACCGAAGCGTAGCGAAGGTCTACGGTTTGACTCGGGCATTTTGCTTTTGTATGTCCGGATGTTCTCCTCTACAGGTCGCAATTCTCAACCGATTCTCGTTAAATTTTGAGACCAAATTCTATGATTAAATAGAATTTTTTTGTCGACCCGGTTTTTGGAAATTTTTCAAAATGGCGGAGTCGTTATAGCTCGCGCCTCGCGCCTAAACAAATAGTCGTATAGATATCATAACAGTATTTCCTTTTTGAGATATGTTTACAGATTAAATGGCGAAAAATGCAGAAATTTTGTATTGCTGGTTTTGGCGGTATTTAGATGTTTAGTTTTTACTCGAGAATGAGTAGCCAAATTTCGTCAGCTTAGATAAGAACTAGCATGGCGTGTTTTGCTAACAGTCGCTTTTTTCGTTTGCAACGGGTGGTCCCTGGTTCGATCCCCAACAATTGTATGCTCCTACATAACTTTTTGTATTTTTTTTACTTAAATTTCGTATTGTTTTTATTTTATTTTATATTTTTCTATTTTGAACAAATGAAAAAAAATGGTATTATTGATGAAGCGCGGGCTAAGCGTATTCGTTTCATTTTTACAAGCTTTTATTTAACTAGACCTAAAAAATTATGTTCTTTTTTTGTTATTTAAATTTTCTAAAGTGTTCTAAACGGCGTAGCCATACATTTATTTAGATTGAAGTAGTTCTCCTTATTCCGAATTTCATACAATTTTATTTAGATTTTAGAGTTCTTCTCTTAAAATGCGTAGATATTTTTCACCATAAACTTTGAGGTTTAGGTAGTATAGATTCGAATGTCTGAGCGGGTTTATAATATTATTGAAAAATTCAATAAAAATTTAGAAAATTTTGCTCAACGCCTGTCCGTGTGAGTGACCTTTACACTATCCATGTCAAACAAGATGGTGAAGTTAAGTTTAATAATAACTAACAAAGATGTTTTAGCACAGGTGACCTAGCTAAGTAATGCCTGATTTGCTCGATATGTGGTGACATCGTGAGGTCGAAACGGGCCGATTTTTAGGGTTCCTTATCCAAAGGGTAAAAACGGGACTATTACTAAGACTCCTCTGTCCGTCTCTCCATCTGCATATCACCAGGCTGTATCTAATGAAGCGTGATAGCTAGACAGTTAAAATTTATAAAAATGATGTATTTCTGTTGCCGCTATAGCAACAAATACTAAAACGTACGGAACCCTTGGTGGGCGAGTTCGACCCGCACTTGTGCGGTTTTTAGAGTTTCGAGCGCTTGATGTTGTGTGGCTCCCTTCGATATATCTCCACTACTAAGCATTTCAATACTTTTAGAAATTCAAAAATCAGCCAGGTATACAGGTTCGTTTGGGTCAGTGAGGGCAGCTACCAGATCCCGTGCTGCTACGTCAAAATGGCCTTAGAAAACCTTCCCTCAATTCCAAATTAATTAAGATTGGGGTTTACAGATTTTGGAAAAAACATCGCCAATCGATTCCATTCCTATCCAGTATCAATAGTTTCATATGGTTCAACTAATGGAAATGTATTACCTACTAAAAAGCCACAATTATTTTTAATGCGAAATTTATAAACCTAGAATATATTATGTTGAAGCGATCAACATAAAAATCAGTGATTTGTTAAGAAATAGTTAGTGGAAACCGTTTTCTCCCGAAATGAAAATTATATGAAAAAAGTACCTATTGTGTGTAGCTATTCTACCCTCTTAAACCATCCTAGACACATATATCTTAAGCTATGCTCGCGAGGTCTACAGCTCACAGAGCCACTAGTTAATAACAATCTATACATTGGGTTCGTTAGCCGATACTTAAATACTAACGGCAACACACTTAAGGCCTTTTCTCGTTGCAATGTTTACGAACGGCCAGCTAAACTGTGTTAACGTTGGCACAAAGTAACATGTAAAACTGGGCAAGAGCATGTCGGGCCATGCTCAATGAAGGGTTCTGTAGTTACCCGTCCGTCAAAATAGACTTTTTGCAAAAACTCAATAACGGCTTTACCGATCAGGTTCGCTATAGTTTTCCTTGAATGTCTTTACTATTAAGCTTTACTTTCACGATTTTTTTCATATTTTTTCGGACACATGGGTCAAAAGTTAGAGGGCGGGACACAATTTTTATTCTTTTAGAACGATTATTTCCGAAAATATTATGTTTTTCAAAAAATGGTTTTCGAAGACTCGTATTCGTTTTTAAAGACCTATCCAACGACACCCCACACTATACTTATGTTTGAAGCGAAAAAAAACATGCCCATTTTCGTCTAGGGGAACACCCTAAAAAATTTTTCTAGTTTTTATTTCACGAATTTGTCAGCGTAACTGATTAGGTAATATATCCATGCCAAATTTCAGCTTTCTAGCACTAACGATCATGGAGCAAAGCCGCGGACGGACAGACAGACAGACGGACATGGCGAAACTATAAGGATTCCTAGTTGACTACGGAACCCTAAAAATGACTATTGCTACGCGTGAGCCATGCTGCGAGTATTAAGCTAGCAAACAGGAAAAATATAGGAAGTATCGGAAGGCAGGCGATAGAAAAAGCGATAATTTGCCTGTAATGGCGGTAATAAAGGCTTCTGTCAATGGCTGGTAATTGGCCCGGCTATCTCACTCTGCCGATGATTGTATGTTTGTTACAGTTTTGACTTGTCACGATTTTGTTCCATAGTAGGAATATAATAGTAAGTAATAGTTACGAGTAGTTTTCAACAAAAGAAAAGAGTTCGGGTTTCTGTTTGGATGTGTGCGTTGACGTAACAAGAGTAGGTAGGTATCTGTTTCTACAAGAACTGTACGTACGTTTTATTTCATTTCATTTCATTTCATTTATTTGCACACATGGACAACATATTAAGTATTTACACCATTTTTTGTGAACATGTACCCTGGAAGGGTGTAGCAACATAAGTACTTAATACTAAAAACTTAAAACTAAAATAATTAACTTACAATAAAATTAATTGTTTTAACATTAGTATTTATATGTATATTATATGCTTTGTATTACTAGGGCCACTTATCATTCAAGAACTCTGTTATATCGTAATACACTTTGTTCACTAGCATGTTTTTTAATTTATTTACAAACGAAACGTATTTCTCTTCTGATTTTATATCATTTGGTAAGTGGTTATAAATTTGGATGGATGTATAGTGCGGGCCTTTTTTGAACATTTCCATTTTTGGTTCGGGTAGGACTAAGTTTTGGTTACGACGAGGGTTTGTATCGTATCTAAAC
Organism: Cydia strobilella; assembly: GCF_947568885.1. Classification (NCBI taxonomy): domain Eukaryota; kingdom Metazoa; phylum Arthropoda; class Insecta; order Lepidoptera; family Tortricidae; genus Cydia; species Cydia strobilella. Next base: position 15,968,155 of record NC_086041.1, on the reverse strand, counting down.
AAATGCATGTTTTTACGCACAAATTTTGCTGATTCCAGTATATATATAGAAGGGACGGTTAATATTTTAAGTTCTGTAAAATATTGTTTGCAGCTATTTGGTTTCTTGATATTCGCGATTGTACGAACGCATTTTTTTTGCATGATAAGAGCATCAGATGCATCTACACTGTGTCCCCTGTGTTTAAATGATCATCAGTTTAATTGTGACTACTAACGTTTCCTTTGTTCAATTGTGAATCCTGAAAACATACACTCCTTGTTTTCTTGACTTGCCAGTCGAGCAAAAACAGCACGAGCTGAGCACGAGTACATATTTATTACTTCCAGGGTAAACTTTAATAAAAACTTTTATAAAAAAAAGATAAACCGACTTCAAAAAGGATGAAATAAAATATTATCCTTTTTAGGGTTCCGTGTTTAAGTATATGCGTTACCAACGGATATGTTTGAAGTCGGTGCCAAGTCAAATTTTGAACCATATATTCATAGTGATTTTGGAGCAATTCGATAAGGATGCGGCTATATAAGTATAAGTATGTACGTTGAATTGCCTAACGCAGCGTACTACGTAGGCGAACGACACGCGAACGCGAAGCGGCGCGGCACGGCGCCTTAATTAATCCTTTAGTACCTATAGAAGTGTCCTATGTGGGCGATCTCGTTGCGAACGCGAACGCCTTGGGCCGGCCGCGCCGCGCCGCTTCGCGTTCGCGAGTGTTCGCCTATGTAAGACGCAGCGTTACACGACGACAATAAACGAACTTTCTGTAGGTATTTAAGAACACACAGAACAGAACACACGGTTGAACCTTCTTGGCGCAGTTCGTACTTCGTACCATGCTTGTCGGCACATTAGTGTAAATCTAATGCGTTTATTTGTCGTCTTATTTTTTAAAGAGCATTTCTTACTAATTCTTAAACATTTAAAACTTTCGCGTTTTGAACACACAATCAATGAATCACATTTACAAACCTGTGTCGAAACGTCGGTAAATAAAGGTAACAAAATAAATTCGCGATAGACCCGTTTGTAAATGTGATTTTATTCTTAAACAGTCCATAACACGCAAGTGTGGGATTGGGACCGAGTTATTTTCTGTCGCTTATCCAGAGGACTACATTTCAAAATATAAAACAATTCAAGGAACCTTCATGCCAAATTTCAGCTAAAGCGGTTCAGTTGTTAAGCCATGAAAAGGTAACAAAGAGGCAGGCAGAATTACTTTCACGTTTATATCATTTGTACAGTTGTAATGGGATTTATAGACATAAAGCTGATTATTTTTGACTGGTATTGTTACTACTTGGCTTGGCACCGACTTCAAACATATCAGTTGGTAACGCATATACTTAAACACGGAACCCTAAAAAGGATAATATTTTATTTCATCCTTTTTGAAGTCGGTTTATCTTTTTTTATAAAAGTTTTTATTTTTCCATTTTTAGTTTTAAGACATTGTTAAGAGCGTGACGCATGAATGAAAAACATAATCATGTTTAACTCTAAATACGTAAACTTTATTAAATAATCAGAACTTCCTCGAGTCCGTCTGGGAAATCATTCCTGTCACTAAATCCATTCTCCGCCCCGCCACTGACCCAATCCCTCAAACCCCCCGATCACTCAACCTCACAGCACATCAACCCCTGATCACTGAACCTCTCGACCCTAAACCACCAACCCTTCAACCGCCATTCCCCGACCCCTAACCCCAGACCTCTTAACTCCTAACCCTAACCCCCAATCCCTTAACTCCCAACCCCTCAGTCCCCGACCCATCATCCCATCTCTCCTCAACCCCCAACCTCAAACCCCCCAAACACTAATACCCTCTACCTTCACCTCTTACACCTACCTCTCACCTTAGTCTCTTTGGTTGTTTTCAACACTACCTACATCCAAAATCATAATACACATACGAGGGAAGTTCCACATTTCATCCGTGGTCTTCATCATCAGTAGCCTTACCACGAGTTTGACATTGATATATTCGCTATCGTGTGCGTAACTGTATGTTTATACATCTCGCTCGTACTGGCATATTAGTGTACAAAGATACGAAGACGCTAGCGAATATTTAGTGTCAAACTCGTAGTTAGGCTACAGTTGCACTACATCAAATTGGTGGTTTTTGGGAGGAAATAACTCAAGCAGTTACTTTAGAAAACACCGAAATCACCATACACGTGCCTTTAAAAATTGAAGAGTTCCCTCAATTCCTCACGGATTCCATCATCAGATCAAAACCAAAAATATTACGAGAACACCTTGGAGGTAACTTCTTTCAAACAGAAAAAGAATAACTCAAATAGGATCATGGGTGCCGGAGTAATCTCTGAAATCATTATCATCATCAAAACAATCATCATCATCAGCTCCACTTCATCAAATTGGTGGTTTTCGAGAGAAAATTCTCGAGTTGCTTATGAAAACACCCAAATCACCATACATGTGCCTTTAAAATTTGAGGAGTTCCCTCAATTCCTCAGGGATCCCATCATCAGATCAGAACCAGATTAATATGGGACCAACTTGGAAGTAGCTCCTTTCGAACAAAAATACTCAAATCGGACCACGGGTCTCGGAGTAATCGGTGAACATACATAAAAGTAAAAAAAAAAAAAAATTCACAACCGAATACAGAACCTTCTCCTTCTATGAAATTGAAGTCGGTTAAAAAATAACTAGGTAGTTCTTCTGAATCAGTTAGGGCTCAGCACTTTCGCGTCACATTCATCTGCAACTTTAAAGTAGCACTAATGTTTACCCCTCAACAGTAAAATATGCAATGCGACAAGAGATGATATGAGACTTACCTTCTTAAGTAAACGAAAAATGTAACCGTTGCTGAGTTTGCGTTTGATAAATTGCGCATTTGTCTTTCCATTGTAAAATCATATTGAGAATATGACGATGAACCGCGCTGTTAATTAATACGTTTTAATATTCACGGGGCAGGGTATTAAGTGCAATATAAAAAAAAACCTGCCCCCTTATCTATAAAACTTAACAAATCCCAGTTTTTCTCTTTTTATTCAATAATAATCAAAAATCTCAAAATGACAGATATGAACAAACGATTATCAACGGCATGTTAGATTTGACATAGGTACGTTTATGAATAATGCCACTTATTATAAATCTAACATCATTTAATTATATTGTCACCAGGTTTCGATATGAGTGTGAAGGCCGGTCAGCAGGCTCCATCCCCGGCGTGCACAGTACGCCGGAGAAGAAAACATACCCCACCATCGAGGTGGTCGGCTACACGGGGCGATTTGTCGTGCTTGTGTCGTGTGTCACCAGGGACAAGCCTTACAGGTAAGGCTTGAGTGAGCTTCATTACAGCTATACATATACATAAAAAATACATAATATAAGGATTCAAATTGTTGAGATTAATCAACAACGCAAATGCTACACATCTGGCCTGGATTACGAATGCAAGCTGTCGTGTTTGAGCTGTATTTGACGAATGAGATTCTATTTTGGTGGTGATATTAACTGAACAAGTACGATTTCGGACTAGTGCAGCGTCAAAACGGAAACTTACTGATGCCGATCCGAGTAAGATGGAGGAATTTACCAGTATCTTTTAAAATTTTAAATAACGAATTGACTACCTACACCACTGCAAATAGCAGTAACGAACTTGTAGTCCCGTCCTGTGTTCCTGAGTATATAGTAGTGGTCATTCCTCAGGCCGCACCCTCACAACTTGGTGGGCCGGGAGCCGCTTTGCAACCGCGGCGTGTGCACCGTGGAGTGCAACGCGGACACTTCCATCGTGCAGTTTAGCAATCTCGGCATCCAGTGCGTCAAGCGCAAGGACATCGCGGAGGCGCTGCGCGTCAGAGAGGAGATTAAAGTCGACCCCTTCAAGAGTGAGTCTAACCTATTCCCACATTTAAAAAATGTTCTTGGCATTTTCTACCAGTCAAACTATACAGCTAAAGACAAGTAAATAAGGTCAATGTGGTGAAGACCGTCTATCACAGGTAAGACCGTCTACAAGCTCTTCCCTCGCTTCTAACTCGTGTGTTTGTACACATACTCCACTAACAGAAGGTCGGTAGAGCAGAAGGAGCGAAGCTCTTCCTTTCTGGCTGTGTCTGAGCGAAGTACGTATACAAATACGAGAGTTGCTCTATGATGGTCTTCCCAACCAAATATTTAATATGCCGGTTTTCTCTACGCCCCACAATCCACATTAACATTATGATAAATAGAAAAATATTTATTACTCTAGCCGCCCAGCGGCCTAAAACTATGCCTTCCATTCCATTGCAATCTGAATTTTTATTTTTAACAAATTAAAATTGTTGTTGTCCAAAGGTTTCGGAGTAGTTAGTGGTTATTAAAGCTTAATCAGAAATAGTTTATCGTTGCGTAATAAACAGTACACCGATGAACCGGCTTTGTCAAAACATGGTGACACACAGAGTTGAATCAGAGACTTACTACCTAAAACTAAAACCACAAACATAGTCTGATATAACACTTATAAATTGACCTTAGAAAAGTTGTATAAATGTCTTCGTGGATTTCGCGCGATATTTATATCGTTTAAAATTAAAATAATCATCGACCCACAGGGCATTCCTTGATGATAGCGATAAAGGTCACTGATCTGATCTGTCTGGTCGCTATCCGCGGTACGAGTAGATATGTTTACCTAATTAATATGATCAAACACTTTAATGCAAATGTGACACTTGACTTGATATTAATACGTTTGTCTCTTATGGTCCCCGTGGTCTATTATTTTTATAACTGCAGACCCTGGTTAAATTAAATTATTAGATTCAAAGACGTCAATAGACGCGCACGGTTACGGTGTAATATCAGCCTTCGTCCATTACGGCACAATTGCTCGGAGCAATACTAAGCCGAACGGAGCCGAGTTTGACCGAAGCGAGGAGTTTCGCACCCCTGATTACGGTGAGGTTTACGACGGCGCGTGTTATATAACAGGCGTGGCACGGCGTTCAAAGGGTTAACAATTAAAAAAACCCGCCAAGTGCGAGTCGGACTCGCGCACGAAGGGTTCCGTACCATTACGCAAAAAACGGCAAAAAAATCACGTTTTGTTGTCTGGGAGCCTCACTTAAATATTTATTTTATTCTGTTTTTAGTATTTGTTATAGTGGCAACATATGTATATACATTTGTGAAAATTTCAATTGTCTAGCTATCACGGTTCATGAGATACAGCCTGGTGACAGACGAGCAGACAGACGGACGGACAGCGGAGTCTTAGTAATAGGGCCCTGTTTTACCCTTTAGGTACGGATCCCTAAAAAAGATTTGATTGAATAATAAAAAGGCTAATGCCCTAATGAATCGATTCAGCCATTCTCCATGATGTGTCCAAACGATGTGTTACTAAAAATGTAAAAGGAAATAACAAACCATGACATCACATCATGCAAAGAACGTGTCGCATAGCTTGACTCATTTAAAAACCGTTAAAACCGCAGAATTGGGTACTTTTTACCCGGTATTATCATTATGATTTGTTATTTTTAGTCTAATATTCGCTACCTTATAATGATTGTAGATCAAGTTTTAATCCTCTATTATGATTTCTGGTTCGCTATAACAAACTCGAACACAATCCATCAATCAACAAAGCTCTACCAGATTAGATTCACTGCCAGTGGCGAATCGCGTTATTGTATCACGTCCGTGGCGAGAACCAACGCGTCTATAACTGCTTTATGACCCATTTTACTGTCCTACTTGGCGCGCGTGTACTGTACTGAGGGATTATGTTTGTACATATCGCAACGCACGATTTACCAGAAATATGTAATTGCAAGAAAATACTTAGCGATGCAACTAGTGCCACGAAAACAAGACGATATATTTTCCGCTTATACTTGCCGGCAACCAAAATGCTTTAAGTAATTTGTATATGAGAATCTAATCTTAAGACGAAAGTGGAGGACCCGCGCGAAATCGCCTTTCCATACAAACGTGCTCCTCATTTACCTCTCTGGATATTAACATTATTAAAAATATTTTGACACAATTTGTTGTATATCAACTATCAACCACAGCTATGCCCCTACGTTTGATTTTTATTGAATTTTTAATTATTATAAGAGTCGTAACATTTGTATGAAATCTGTTTTTCGCACCTAATTTTCACAATAATCAATAAATCAAAAAGTCAAACGTAGGGGGGTATAGCTATGGTTGATATAATATATCAAATGATGTAAAAATATTTTCCATAATGTCAATATCAAGAGAGGAAAATGGGGACAACGTTTGTATGGAGAAGCGGCCTTCCCCTTTCCTCCTAATGGTAAAAGGCAATCTTCTGGCAGATTAATTCGTTAATAAATTTAGTGTACATACTAGTCATTATAACGAAGCATGGTTTTATTATGACTAATGCTACGTTGGTTATGGTGTCAGACGTCAGACCCCATTCTGTATTAAAATGTGACCTGGCACAAGGCCGGCAAATAATTACCAAACTAGATTGCTGCAGGTCATAGTTGAAAATAACACGATTGGCCGCAGCGCAGCTCGTCATGGCCGGGACGGGAATAGCGGGACGGAAATACTTCTTTTGTAGCTCCAGCCGAGCCGGCCCGAATGCCATTATCGGCCTAAGCCTGGGCTAATACCTCGGTCTAATATATTATTATATAATATAACAATTTCTACTTCATTCAAACAAATATTCGGTCATGAGCAATTTGACCTCGATAAAACTTTTGGACTTTTAGTAGTCTAACGTCTAACCTTTATATCAAAGATACATTGATTGAGTAAGATGCAAAAAATCTCGTGCTTCGAATTTGACAGGTAAACGAGATGGCGCTGTAGAGCTCCATACATTTTGCGGTAAAAATTGTGAAAAGTTGACGTTTGGCAATTCAGGGACCCCAAAACATACGGCGCAGTACAGCGCCATCTATTTTGGATGTCAAACTAAGGGGCACGTTTTTTTCTTAGACGACTATAAAGAGGTCTATTACAATCAATTATCTTTGCTTTATATAAAATCTTTTGAATTCGAATTTCATGGCACCGTGCGAAGTGCATGGTGGGGGTAAGTAAAGCGCTCGCAGCGCATAAGGTGGTAAAAATAGGCACTAACAGGAGTTAGCGTTTTTCGTTTTATCAAAGAATAAGTAATAGTATTATCATACAGAACGGCCACGCACCGCCCCGCCCCGACTCGAATTACCTCGCCCCGCGACAGCAGATTGACGGCCGTTTGCCGGCCGCTCAGTACAAAGCAACTTACTCACACTACGACGCGTGTACAGACGTGCCGTTCACACAGAAACGCAAGTGATTTTTGATATATAGCGTGTCCGCCCTGTGGTTTTATACAAGTTATATGGCTCGAAATGGAACTTTAACGTACGTAACTGCATTAAAAGGCCTATACATGTAATCAGATTAGATAATAAATTATCATATTACAGACTTATTGTATAACATCTTACTGAGATTGTTGCAACCGTATTTTTAAAAACCGGCCAAGTCCGCGTCGGACTCGCGCAGGAAGGGTTCCGAACCATTACGCAAAAAACGGCAAAAAATCACGTTTGTTGTATGGTAGCCCCACTTAAATATTTATTTTATTCTGTTTTTAGTATTTGTTGTTATAGCGGCAACAGAAATACATCTGTGAAAATTTCAACTGTCTAGCTATCACGGTTCATGACATACAACCTGGTGACAGACAGACGGACAGGCAGACAGACGGACAGTGGAGTCTTAGTAATAGGGTTCCGTTTTTACCCTTTGGGTAAGGCACCCTAAAATAGTACATTTCGATGTTAGTGCGGAAAGTATGACATTACTACACGAGTAACGAGATATCTTGCCACGAGCCGCAGGCGAGTGGCAAGACTCGGGACGAGTGAAGAATGACATTTCCGCACGTGTATCGAACGACGTTTTTTTAATACAGTTGCGAAAAAATAAGAAAAACAACAAGTAAGGAATTCGAAACTTTTATATTATTAATTCTGTGACATTATTGACATTATTAAGAGGTGTTTTTTTAGCATTTATTCGACTAAAATCTTGAATGGATTTTGTTATTATTATTGAACCCACTTCATACAACATTGTACACATTGTATTGTTTTACAAATATAAAACATTGTACTATTATTACGTAAATATCGTTATTTACGATTATTTGAATATCGTATATTTATAAAAACAATATCGAATGTTGCCTTTGGAAACTTAAAACATTCTTGCAGTAAGAAAAAACGCCTCTTCTTTGACAGGCGTTCCGTTCCATTCAGACAACTTATTAAGAACGGTTTTTCAACATTAAAAAATAAACGTGTTATAATACTTATAATGATGAAGAGGTAAGTAATAAAATATGAAATATGCATATTTTTCGTATTCTTACATTAACAGTAGGTTTTTAAGTTGATTACGACGTTTAAAGGAAACTAATATTAACACTCATCAATAAGTAGTCATGAATTGGAACAAGTATACATTTTAAAAAATTGGAAAAGTAAAAAGCACTAGTTCGCGAAAACCAACTTTCCACACGCTAAACAGCCACGAAAAGTAGCACTTTTTGAGCAACTGTATTAAAAATAATATTTACAACACCATATAGTATTTGAACGCTTGGCGTCCGTTCACCTTTTCGTGTTGACGTAGAGTTAATAATGTAAAAAAATCTCGTGTCCATTCCAGCTGGCTTCAGTCACAAAAACCAACCCCAAAACATCGATCTGAACGCCGTCCGGCTGTGCTTTCAAGTGTACATCCCCGGCGGTAACACCAGTAAGATCAAGCAGGCGCTAGTCCCGGTGGTGTCGGATGTCATCTACGACAAGAAGGCCATGTGCGAGCTGCAGATCAACCGGCTCAGCACGTGTGCGGCCAGCGTGCGCGGCGGCACCGAGCTCATACTGCTCTGTGAGAAGGTACAAACCGATTAATGCACCGAACATTATCTTGTTACAGTTAGGGTTATTCTTGTGGCAGCTGTGTCGGGACAGTTATACACACAAAACATTACCTACTAGATTATTTTTGTGTCTTTCGACGGTTTGCCGGAAACATTTGTTAACCCACAATGGCCACAATTCACAAATGTTTAAAATAATCTGATTTTATTCAGGTAACCCGCGACGACGTGGACGTGGTGTTCAGCCAGGCGTTCGACGACGGCTCCGTGTGGGAGGCGTCCGCCAACATCGTGCTGGTGCACAAACAGGTCGCCATCGCCTTCCAGGCGCCGGCCTACCGAGACCCCATGTGCATGGAAAACGTCAAGGTAACTTACTAAAAGCTTAGGCCGCTCTCCTTGACTTGACGCCTGATTTTCAATTGTAGTGGCCTTTCTATTGCTGAAATTGACACGAATTTGGCCGAATATAATGTCCATATTCCTATTACAAAAATAAGCAAATAATTTGGTGAACAGTACAGACTGTACTGTACAGGTAAACACACAGAGTTAGATAGGTAGGTATGTATGTATATAGTAAACGAGATGGCAGTGAATCAAGCTTCTTAAATTGATATACCTTTCGCAGGTGAAGATATTTCTTAAGCGGGTATCGGACGGCGCCCGCAGCGTGCCGGTGGACTTCGAGTACACGCCCGAGTACGCAGGTACCTCTTGCAAGGCGCTCCCCGACCGCACCGTGCTCTCGCTGCTGCTCGCCGACCGCACAGACTCCAACAACAACGACGACAAGCGCGCCAGCTGCTCCAGCGCCAGCGTCAGCGCCAGCGACTCCGGCGACAGCGGCGAGGCCGACATCGCCGACCTCAACGGCACCGTCTCCGACTCGCCCCTCAAAACCGAGAAGGGCCTCGACGAGCTCCTCGACCAGGTCGCGGAGCTCGACGAGATCTATACCGAGAATCGCACGCGTTTGCAGAACGTCGCCAGCGCGGAGAGCGAGGACGCTGACGACTTTAACGACGCCGGCACCTACACTAGCCTCCAGCTCGCGTTCAGGAACCCCGTTCTGATCTCCGAACCGGAGCAGTACGAGGATGTTCAGGTGCAGACGTACCGCGGCCCCATTATAGAATTTGCGCCCCTCAAGCGGGACACGGACGACGAGCGCGCCCCCCCTTTGCCTCCTAAACGCGTTCGTAAAACTCCTTCGGTCGAGGGTTTTAAAACTTCCCAGACTTCCGTGAACAGCTTCCTGAAGCCGGGTCGACAGTTACCTGTAACACGTAACTTAGACACTAGCCGAACTGAACTTACCATGGCTAGGAGCGAGCCGGCGTTGCCACCTGCGCCTAAGAAGCGTTCCTTTCTCTCCCGTCTCTTTAGACGAAAGGAAAAATCACCCGCTCCTAGTATTAAATCTGAAGGCAAAGCGAGCAAGAAGAGTAAACCGGTGGGCCGCTCTGTGAGCAGCGTGTCCGGTGTGCGACCGTCCAAGTTCAAGTCGTCCGTGTCTCACGCGTCTCTAAAAGATAACGCGTCCGGTACAGGCCTTAGCTACGCGGATAGCGTCACCCACATTTCGCTTCACGGGGACGACAATGAGAAAACAACTTCTCAGACTCGTCTATCCCGACCCGCGAGCTTACACCCCTTGCCACCGACAGACGGTGATACCATCCTTGTGGCTGAAAGCGTTTTAGCCTTGGATGCTTCTCAGTTTAAAAAGCTCCAGGATGACTTGGATTTAACCGATGCCGAACACTACGCTTTATACATGGCGGTCGCTCCACATGCTACAGTGTCCGAGTTTGACGAAACTAGTTGTTACTATTCGCCGGTAGATGGAAGCAAATTTCAAAATTAACCGGTTGTAATGGAAATAAAACACTAGGCTTTCAATTATTTTCTGACTATAAACACTAGTCTGAGACTTGACAAATCTAGTCCGCCCCGTACTTGGCCAAATTTTTCTAGTATTTTTTCCCCTAGGGTAGTAACCTATTAGGCCTCTGCGCCAACTTTAAATTATAATTACCATACGCGATACAATACAGTAACGCCATTGCCTCAACTAAAGGCAGCTGCTAAGTTTAATTAGAAGGTTTTGTAGTGGGATGACATACAACTTCGTCTGATTGAGTCGACACGACGCATATCAAAATTACCCAAGTTCTCAAAATATGTTCTCTGATTTGACATTTATTTCATTTCTGTCATAATTCAACTGAAGTATTGTTGATATGCATCGACACAATTCTATGTATATAATATATAAATATGACATCTATTTTGAAAGAAAGCTGCATATTGCTGTTATATGTATATGTAATGTGTGTTAATAATGTTTTCTTGCTATGTTCTAGATTCGGATTATTTAAGTAATAAAAAGCGGAAGACGGCGCAGAATATAGATTCTTTCTTAGCTACGTACAAGCAAGACAGTGAGTTTTGTATTGTACAGTCCGTTAACTCTCAGAATGACCTTCGGATTTTTGAAGGATACATCGGGTATCGGCGGTAACACGCGAAGGTGATACTGCTGTTCTGCTTTCTTATTAACTCACAAAAAGTTTTAAACTTACCGCAAAAAGTTAAGGATACCTATTGTCTCAATGTTAAATAAGCCCTAATTTAATGACATTATGCTTAATATTCGGTTGATGACTATATTGCGATTTGATTTTTTGTCATAATCTAAATAAAATAGAATCAGAATTTGAAATTCGAACGTCATTTACTACTTCTGTCGGAAATTATATAGAGTTGATAATACCAGTCAAATATTTTAATTCATATGGTAAAATTATACAATTGGAAAATTGTAATATTATTGTAATTTTCAAAACTATAGTGTGAGCCTATTCAACATCAGTCATTTGTATTAATTATAAATTGGTCTTAATTTAAAAAAAAATATATATATATATATATATATATATATATATACGGAAGTCTTCTTCACATTTAATTGCGTGTTGACTTCTTTTTTAAGTTTCCGCTTATTTTGAAAAATACTTATACATTATATGTATATGATTTCCCGTGATTGACCATTTACAGAAATACCCTTTTTCAGACGAGCCCATTAAGTTAGTTGCCAAAAAATATGAAATTAAATATTTACCTACTAGTTATGGTGGTATTAACTACTCTATATAGTTTAAGGCTGAAAAGACGACTGCACTCTTTGGGTTGGATTGCAACTAAATTATCAAGAAACTGTCATTTTCTATTACGCGATTACGTCCGATTTTACCCGAAAAACTAATATCATTGTGAGAGTTAACGGACTGTATTTACACTATTTAATTATTTAGTATGGTGATGGATTATACGATAAACAACTCATTAGTTGGCATCTCATTCATGTATTTATCCTGTCTTACAGGTGTTGCAGATAATATAATTATAAGTATTGATTGGGCTTAAGAATAATATTATGCCATTTACTGAGGTGTTTTATCCGTCTCTTTTACGAGGTATTTAGATATTTTTCCAAAGTATACAATTATTTCGGACATAGGTGGATGCATTCATTTTTCCTTTTTATATGTTTTAATGAAGCCAGTAGTTGCCGTTATCGGGTTATGGTGGAATGTCTTAACTTTAAAAAAATAATTTTATTTATATATATTCTTGCCACGTTCAAAGTAACCTGGACGATAAATTTTGCTAGTTGTAAGTATCTTAGGCAAAATTTGGCATAGCTTATCTCAATATTTGCCATTTATTTATACACATTATATGTATCTTGCAGCAGACACACGATTTAACGTTCGAAATTACGACCTTCACCTTTTGTTGATTAATATTAAAAGTAAACGATATAATGGCTATCATAGACTCGATAGCCATTATATCCCTACTAGACCATACTAGACGTGTTACTAGGGCGAAGACTACCCGCAGTATTTTTTAAAATTAATATTGGATAATAAATCTCATATAATATATATTAACTCTTGTTATAATAGATGCACGGATAAACGGGGTTAGGTGATAACCACCTTATCCTTCCATTTGCTTCTATTTATATTATAACGTGTTTTTGATAATGTATGTATACCAAGTGTAATTTAAGACAAAGCCACTATTAGGACTGGCTCTTATATATTCATTGCGTGCACGGTGCACGGTATCCTACACACACTCCAGACGATGCGTGGAAAGTTGACATGTAGGTATAGGATGCCGCTTCTGTCGTTTGTTTACCATTTATACATATATTTATCTTATAAGTCGTAATAATTCGTGTAGTACCTATACTGCACATGGTCTAGGTAATATTATGGCTCCTCTACATGATGGACCATCATAGTGGGCCACTAAGATGGGCCAGCGTGTAGAGAGGGTAGTGGGTGTCAGATGGCTTATGGCGCGGCGGGATGGGCCATAAGCATCTGACACCATTAATTAAATCAATGGTGGTGGTGTTACTAACTTAATATGTACTATTGTCATAATTCTTTTTATTTTTTATTTGTTGTTAAGTTTACCAATTACTTATATTTATATTTTGTTCGGGTTCGATTCCCGGTTGTTCGTTATGTTGATTTCTGGTTTTGGGACGTTGAGTTTTGTTGTGCATTTGGTTTTAAGTAACTTATAAAGTTAGTTATTTTAAACGTTGAACTTTGTGTACTTTATTTAGTTGCGTTTTTTCTTGGGATATTTAATCCTAGTTGAAATTATTTTTTTCGTGACTAAAAATAAGTGTCGGCGATCTATCGTCGTAAAAACCGTGTAAAGAAACTAGCTGACACAAGATAACCATACAAACCAATTATAACAATAATACATACATCTCAAATAATGTCACGAAGGAAATAGTCCGGTACTCATACAGAACAGAATTATTACTGCACTGTGAAATAAAAGATGCTCTTCTATTCATGGTTTTAAGCCGTAGGTAATGTTATGTATAGTGCATCTTACAAAGATACTACTACTCTACTGCACAGTAGCCATTTTATATGACGTAATTTAAATATTCTGTATGAGACCTATAGGGTCCGTTGTAACAACCTGCAATCGGAATCCTAAGTTAGAGCTAAGAGCCACTATGATCGCATAGTGTTGCACTCTGCAGTTCGGTGTTACTAGTACAAAGTCTTAAATACACTATTTGTATGCTAATGTGGGTATGTGTGCTGCTAATATCAAAGATTCTGAACGTTAATTAATGTATATTTTAGTTTCACTACTTTCACTGTCATTGTGTCGATGGTGATGGTGACTGATTGTGGTTGCTATTTATCACAGATTTCAATCTTTTTTTCATCACGTTATTCATACATGTAAATTATGTATGAAACTTCACTAAAGCTTAATTTTGGCAACTTAGCAGTACGTGATACACTAGCGAAAGGATATTTGATAGTATGATCGAATTTCTACTAGGTGTTTATTCCTGATTATCCAAGATTCAGGAAGGGAACTATAAAACTAAATTAAAAGTAGGATAACAAAAGTATTAATACGTTGTGACAACACGTTGACATGTGATGTTGAACATTCACAACTACTATTCTACCCCAAGCACCAGGCATAACAACCATTGCATAATAAAACTGATGCTATTAAGTAAAAAAACGTTTCAACTAGTTTTCTCATGTATGATTATTGATTATTAATGCCCGGTGGGGTAGAATTATTGCGAAGAGCAATATATGTAAAAATATAACATATTGAGGAATGTTAATGTTAATATTTAATTTAATTTAATGTGTTATGTTGAAGCTTGAATTATATGAATTTTTTTATAAAAGTACGACATTATATTTATGTGCAATATTTTATTTATAATACCTGGGTGTTTTTTAGTCACTTGCAATAATTTACGGGGTGAATATATAGGTCATACTGAACAACTTTTACTTTGGGTCAACCCCGTCATCGCGAAAAAAAATTGACTCTCATACAAAATATCAACATCAGACCAGCCAAAATGTATGAAACAGCCAATTTTTTTCGCGGTTTCGGGTTTGGTCCCATAGTAAAAGTTACTCCGTATGACCTGTATATTCACCTCGTAAATTATTGGAGGTGACTAAAAAAACAGGCTGAATATACGTATATTATAAAATAAAAGTATACACAAATGTTTCATAACCACGTAACTGTCATTTATGAAAAACTAGTGGCACTGTGTTTTCCAGCTTATTAGTTTGCTATACTAAAAACAAGTTTCACAACACGACCGACTAAGTTAAGTCTACAGTGAAATTAATGTATTTAGCAACACGAACATAACCGTCATATTGTCGTAGAAGTTCAACGTTTATGCTTGTGTTTATGTGTAAATAAATATATCTATTTCTTTTCATACTTCACATAGCGAGACTATAGTCCGTTTTTTTCAGTTTAAATTTTTTATAACCTCTATTGGTAACCTTTTTCCTCCAAAATTAAATCTGAGTAACTATGTACTGTATTATAGTGTCGTTTACATATTATTGTACCGCAAGCATTTTAGAAACCACTACTTTTGAGGTTAGAAAAAATATAATCTTGAAAAAAAAAAAGCCAATATTGAAGATAAAGTGTTTTCAGTGTTTTTAAATTTAAGAAAAGGCACACTAAAAGGTGCTTTCAGTTGTAGGTCGTCGACTTTCATATTCGTAGGTATATGAAAATTGAAAACCCCAGACAGTGTCATAGCAACACAACATTAACTGCCCTCCGGAGCTACCTAAATGCACTTTTAATGTAAAGATGTATAAAATACATTTGAATGTAAAGTAAGATACCTACTTCCTACTTAATATACAGCGAGAGTGGGAATCGGACTTACCGCTATTGGTGCCAATTTTTATATAAAAAACGGGAATTTCGCAGTGCGAAACACACTATCGTACTGCCTGCAACATTCAACAACATCACTAAAATATACATATTGTACAAAGTATGTACTATTATACTATGTCAAACATATCTACAACGAAATGTATTTGTATTGTTAAAGATTTTAGATGAATGTACAATATGCAAAAGATCCAATGTTTGAACCAGGCTGCAAAGCGATATAAGTACGAATCATTTTGTAGTCCTTTATTATATCTAGTTTTTACACTTTTATAAAACAATATATTTTTGGTACACAAGCTTGAGTGACATGGAAACTATTAATACGCTAATAAAATATTGAGTGTTTTTTTTTCATCGCACACCCAGTTTTTCCTTAATCTGAAGAGGTACGATGTTGTTTTGTGGCATGGTTGTGTTTGAATATCCCAATAAATTTCCGTTGCATAAAGAAGAATTTTTGTATATACATGCTTAAGAGAAGTAAAATACGTGACTTGACAATTTTTTTGATTGGTACCTAATGTGCTTCTTTATGTAACGATGTTTCCAAATAGTTCTATATAAAAGATTTTGTTTTACATAATATTTATAATAGATTTTAGTAATTATTCGAGTTCGACGTTTAAAATGCATGTCTTATTTTATATCTTTTAAGTTTTCAACATTTACTGTTTTTGAGCCTGATATTTTATTTTGCGTTTAGATGTTATTTTAGGCTAATCACTATATTATCTGCATGGTTGATATTTAGTCTAATATAATAATGGTCCTCCATTAGTTTTATGTTAACTTATTTTCGTATCGAAACGACGAGCACATTGTGTATCTCACGTATTTTATTTTCTTATGTATTTCATATCAGTTGCTAACTCATGGTAAGCTTACGCATCGTGCTAGCCGTCCGAAGCATTGAGTGTATATTGTGTTTTTATAAATCATTTTCCATGTAACATGCAAAAATAATACTTAAGAGTATTTTATCTTTCAGTGGGATTTCACGAGTCGGCCATTAAAAAGGAACCAAGAGGTAGGTAAACAATAAATGTCATCCACATATTATAAATTTCCATATTTTTTATATACTTTTTAAATAGGGAATATTACGCGAAACTCTGCGTAGGTGGCGCCACTACCACAATCTGAGGGTCTATCGCGAAACAAGAAAATCGAAATTTCATTATCTAACATCTCTCTCACTCTTGCATATACTCTTGGATTCGCATTTCCCTGTAGGTCCTCTGTAAACAAACCGCCTTGATGCATAAATGTCATATCACTGAAAACTTGTCAAAAACCTGTTAAAGTTACGCCATGGTTTACTAAAAAGGCTAGTGCTGCACTCTGGTGGCACAGAGAACATTGCAGTAATATCCCCTATTATTGAAATGGTTATAGGGCATGCATTTTAATTAAAATATATGTTTCCCAGACGCAAGCCCGGCGCTGCAAATCCACAGCCCGCCGATGGCTGGCGTGGGCAGCCCGCACTACCCCCCGCCGCAGTACCGCGACCCCACCGACCAGTACCAGGTGAGTACCCGCACCCACCTCCGCTCAAACACAGCACATGATCAATCGGGCGTACTTCAGGCCTAGTCGAGTCTTTTATGACAGTTCCAACAGAGAAAAAAGGGATCGACGCTTGTGATGAAAGTTTTCACAAACAACAACCAGTAGGATTAATCTTGACACTAGTCTCGCATTAACAGCCCAAAAGTAACTAAAATAGATTTTAATATAATATAGTTGTGATATAGATAAACTTTTTTTCAGCAATGGATGCCGCCCGATCCCAACCTAGGCGTACCGAACACGAACCCATTCCTGCCGCACGCAGGGGACCCCCGGGGCTACTGGGGCCCTCAGAACTTCGCGCAAACCTCCCCGTCGCCCAACCACGCCGTGTCACCCAACATGTTGGGATTAGGAGATGTAGGTCTCACTTTGTTTGATAGAGCACAGCACAGACAGTGACGTTTCGTTCTAGTCCGGAGCAAATCCCAACTACGGCAGTACCTCCGCCTTATAGAAAGCCATAGCTACAATAGGACCGGAACCTACTAAGTGTTATTTTCCTGCTGGTGTATCAGGTCGAGCTATATGTTGACGACGGGGCACCTACGGAACCATGAATGCGTCCTTTGGCCTGTGTAGGCGCTCTGAGTGCAGGTGCGGTTCTCAGGGATATTCGGTGAAATGCCTGATGTCTGCTAGCAATCTACAAGTTAGTACGATTTCTGAGCCCAGGGGTTAATCTCCACCATGGAAGATGGAGCCACCAGCCTAGTGACTACTCTGGTGTGGTACTCGCTTCGGGAAGATCAGAGTGGAACTGGCTGTTACAGCAGGGTTCATACGCCGCGCCTGCAAACTTAGGTACCCAGATTGCCACCTTATGGCAAGTTGAAAATTTTTTTCATGATATGAGTCGATCAGGTTTGTTATGAGGATCAGACGTCTGTATGGGACCCATTGTCTTAAAGCAATACAAAAGTAACAAATGATAGTCAAAGTCTGGCAATCGCACTTTACTGACGAAACGCTCCTAAGAAAATGGCCATACATCGTGACGTCACGATGTAACGTCGCTATGGGTAAGTAATAGAACGTATACAAACATTACAAACCTATAATATATTGCTCAGATCATATAAATTCAATTTGTATCATTTTGTATGGCATAACGTGCAATAAGTATAACGGGCGATATGTATAACAATGAAACACTGATTTAAACTTTCACGATTTTTACTCATTATTATTTTCATTATTTATTTAGTTTTGTTTCTGTTGGGGGTTACAGTTCTAATCTAACCTACTTTTCTGGTAGCAGTTTCTGTCTGTTGGGGGTTACAGTTCTAATCTAACCTACTTTTTTGGTGGCAGTTTCTTTTTCTGGGGAGTGGGGGGTAACAGTTCTAACTTAATCTACTTTTCTGGTAGCAGTTTCTTTCTCTGAGGGGTCACAGTTCTAACCTAACCTACTTTTCTGGTAGCAGTTTTTCTCTGAGGGGTAACATTTCTAACCTAACCTACTTTTCTGACCGTAATTAGTTTGAAATTCTGAACTATCCAAATAACTAATAGCGAGTGACTAAACATACGTGAGTGAAACCGCTAAGCTAGCTAAGTTAATATGTCTCACGATAGTTTAATTCGATTATCCAAATGATTTTACCGATGTTTTGTGCAGATAGTTATATGGATGCGGTTTAGCAATAGTGTGTCAACCCACATTAATTTGCAATAAAATGTTAACTTTATTTGTACATTTTTGCTTAACAGCATACATATGAGATACGCACTCCGTCGCTATTGCTTAGAAGCCGTTTCGATGTACGGGAAACAAGGAAATTGCGATTTTGTCGGTGAAATATTGTGTTTATGTATATTGTTGCCATACAATATATTTTTTTATGAAATGTAAGGGATCGTATGTTACCATTATTGTGATATATGGATTCCGAATTGTCCGAAATAAATAATTTTTTTTTTCTCCCTTTTTGGAAGTTTGGAAAAAATTTAAATTTTGAAACTTTGAGGGCTTGTACTTTTTTATTATTCCCATATATTTTTCAAGTTTCCAATTGTGATCAATTGCTCATTTCCTATCCATTTAACTTAGATTTTGTTATAAAATTCAACACGTGTCAACAACCCTATTAGGCATGTTGCAATAAGGTACTCTTCGAAAGCCGCAAAACTATGTGACACGCTCTTATGGCTCTACCAATAAAATCGTGTCAGATATTTTTGCGGCCTTCGTTGTGTAACATATTATTGCAGGTGACTGTACATATGGCCCTTTAAATTTTCGACATACGCACGTATAGTGCTAGTTACCGCACTAGGGGGTAAATTAGCACCATATATGTACTGTAAACGTATGTTATATAGTGATTTATTTTTGTTGTAATTTAGACAATGTCACCACAACACCGGCTGTCACCGAATATGCAAAACATACCGGGCCCCTCCATGGCGATGAACCCGAGCATGGTGCAGATGTCCCCGCTGCAGGGCGGCGTGTCGCCCGGGCACCAGCCGTCCCCCATGCTGCACACGTCGCCCCCGCACATGCAGCCCATGGTAGGTCATATAGTGGAGCATGCCGGGCCCTCCATGATGAACCCGAGCATGGTGCAGATGTCGCCGCTGCAGGGCGGCGTGTCGCCCGCGCACCAGCCGTCCCCCACGCTGCACAGTGCACACGTCGCCAGCGCATCAGCCGTCCCCCATGTTGCGTCCCATTCACGAATTAATAAACTAGTGGATGTGAAATGACTGCTATTTAGTATGAAAACCAGTGTCGCTAAACTCACACATTCATAGCCACGTTAAAATACGTCACACACTTACAAAATTGCTCTGATTCGTAGCAACTTTCCATACCAAAAGGTTATTACCGGTGGACATTTCTCGAACGAATATCAACTGTAGGCTACATGAGTGACGGTTTAAAATATAATGTCAAAGTTATATGACATACGACTCTTTCATTATCTCATTCATCTCACAAAAGCTCGCTCAACGTTCACCTAATACAACTACTTAACACCAGATGGCGTTATTTTATATAGTTTTAAAATCACTTGCTTATTACAGGCGAGAAAAGGGCTAAAAAAAACAGTATAAGTAAGGTCTAATTACGCATGGTTTGTTACGGATCTCACGGTCAACGACACTGGTGTTTTCGAGATCTCTACACGCCTGCGAGTAGCTAACCGTTGGGAACTTCTTTCCATTCGATATAGGGAGGGGACAGTGTAATCCGAGTGTTTTATCGATATTTGTGTGTTCGGTTAGGTATTGATATTTCATTACCGTATGTTTTAACACATTTAGATTATACTTTATTTATGATTATAATATAGGTAGTGATAATCGTGATTGTATGAAAAATAATATGTAGTACAGTACAACAAATATCTAACTAGAAATTTGTTTCTTATTAAGAGCGCTATTACATTTCGGCGTTGAGCGAGTTTAGTAATTTTACGCGCTGCGGCGGGCTGTGCGAGCTCAGTATGCCGATCCCGTCTACCACGTTTTCCCGCTCGCTCGCACTACAATGATGGATTAAACAATCTTGATCCTTCGTGAAGCATATTGAAAACAATTATAACGACACTAACTTAAAATCCTAATTATTGTTATTTGCTAGACTTATATTGACCGGGATATAGACCGTGATTACCTTTTGTATTATTTGTGAGCTCCCAGCCGACGCGCAAGAATGAGGGTAGACAGAGCGCTGTCTACACAACTTTGACACCCACCCGCTGTCTTCAGTCACCCGTGAACATGATGCATGTAACTGCGTCGAAATATCGGGAGCTCACAAATAATACAAAAGGTAATCACGGTCTATATCCCGGTCAATATAAGTCTAGTGAAACTAACCGTGAATCATTCAAAACTCTTATTGTTATTTGGTACGAAAATACTAAATCCAGTGCAAATGTACTTACTTTTGTATTATAAAAGAATTTTTTTATACTAGAAAGAAATTATACTCGCTTGTTTACATGTTTCGTCATTACATTTGGTACAGGTACAGGGTAACCGTACAGCTTGGGACAATGTCACTTGGTGCTAAATTATATCCCAAAAAGATAATTTTCACTGAAAATGACAAAAACTGTCAATCTGTCAAATTTAAGTGATATGTCAAACAACACTAAACTATGTCACTTAGTACCAAACTTTAACAAAACATGTTAATTTTCACTAAAAATGACAAAAACTGTCAAACTGTCAATTTTGACAGTTTTGACAGATGTGTCAAACTAACCAATTGCATTAAAGTTAATTCGAATTAAATTTTTGAGACGTTAATGGCCATTGAAGTTAATGTTTTGTTTAGTGTTGTTTGACATATCAGTCAAATTTGACAGATTGACAGTTTTTGTAATTTTCAGTGAAAATTATCTTTTTGGGATAGAATCTAGCACCCACTGACATTGTTAAATGTAGATTTATACTATCTGTCAAAATTGACAGTTGGTGACCTTTTGACAGTTTTGGATCCCAAATCGAAACGGCTTGTCCGATTTTGATAGGACCTTCAACATTAGTCATGGGATGGAAAATGTAGTTTGAGACATCTGTCAAAACTGTCAAAATTTTTCTTGTGAGTCTTTTTTTGTGAAAATTAACATGGTTTGTTTGCTAAATTATATCCCAAAAAGATAATTTTCACTGAAAATGACAGAAACTGTCAATCTGTCAAACTTGACTGATATGTCAAACAACACTAAACTATGTCACTTAGTACCAAACTTTAACAAAACGATAATTTTCACAAAAAATTACAAAAACTGCCATACTGTCAATTTTGACAGTTTTGACAGATGTGTCAAACTGCATTTTCCATCCCATGACTAATGTTGAAGGTCCTATCAAAACCGGACAAGCCGTTTCGATTTGGGATCCAAAACTGTCAAAATGTCACAAACTGTCAATTTTGACAGATAGTATAAATCTACACTTAACAATGTCACTGGGTGCTAAATTATATCCCAAAAAGATAATTTTCACTAAAAATGACAAAAACTGTCAATCTGTCAAATTTGACTGATATGTCAAACAACAGTAAACTATGTCACTTAGTACCAAACTTTAACAAAACATGTAAATTTTCACTAAAAATGACAAAAACTGTCAAACTGTCAATTTTGACAGTTTTGACAGATGTGTCAAACTACATTTTCCATCCCATGACTAATGTTGAAGGTCCTATCAAAATTGGACAAACCGTTTCGATTTGGGATCCAAAAATGTCAAAATGTCACAAAATGTCAATTTTGACAGATTGTATAGATTTACACTTAACAATGTCACTTGGTGCTAATATTATATCCCAAAAAGATGAAAATGACAAAAACTGTCAATCTGTCAAATTTGACTGATATGTCAAACAACACTAAACTATGTCACTTAGTACCAAACTTTAACAAAACATGTTAATTTTCACTAAAAATGACAAAAACTGTCAAACTGTAAATTTTGACAGTTTTGACAGATGTGTCAAACTACATTTTCCATCCCATGACTAATGTTAAAGGTCCTATCAAAATTGGACAAGCCGTTTCGATCTGGGATCCAAAACTGTCAAAAATGTCAATTTTGACAGATAGTATAAATCTACACTTAACAATGTTACTTGGTGCTAAATTCTATCCCAAAAAGATAATTTTCACTGAAAATGACAAAAACTGTTAATCTGTCAAATTTGACTGATATGTCAACCAAACCTTAGTTCCACTAGGTACTGCCAGGGTTCAGCATCAGCTCTATCATGGGTACTGCTCTCCTAAGTGCTCATCAAGACGAGTCGGATGACTAAAACAGTGTGTGCCTATGTTGCACCAAACCTTAGAACCACTAGGTACTGCCAGGGTTCAGCATCAGCTCTATCATGGGTACTGCTCTCCTAAGTGCTCATCAAGACGAGTCGGATGACTAAAACAGCGTGTGCCTATGTTGCACCCATCCTAAGTTCCACTAGGTACTGCCAGGGTACAACATCAGCTCTATCATGAGTACTGCTTTCCCAAGTTGCTCATCAAGACGAGTCGAATGACCAAAACAGTGTGCGCCTATGTTGCACCAAACCTAAGTTCCACTAGGTACTGCCAGGGTTCATAAGGAGGATGAGTAATACATAATTAAAAACTTATACAAGTTCAGTCTTAGTTATATCGGAGCATCGTTTATAATGGCGTAAGCGCCATCGACAATAAGGTCCCTTTTTATAGGAAATACCACATTTTATTCTGTTTTTATTATTTGTTGTTATAGCGCTGCGGCAACAGAAATACATCATCTGTGAAAATTTCAACTGTAGCTATCACGGTTCATGAGATACAGCCTGGTGACAGACGGACAGACAGACGGACAGACAGCGGAGTCCTAGTAATAGGGTCCCGTTTTTACCCTTTGGGCACGGAACCCTAAAAACTGAATAAAATAGATATTTAAGTGGGGCTCCCATACAACAAACGTGATTTATTTACCGTTTTGTGCGTAATAGTACGGAACCCTTTGTGCGCGAGTCCAGCTCGCACTTGGCTGTTTTTTTTTATTTACTACCTATAAAATGTCAGGTCATTTCAAATATTTTTAATGTTGTTCGGAAGTTTGTTATGTTACTATACTATATTATAATACTATAAAAACAAATACAGTACTCGGATCAAAGTTTCTCAGACGCAATTTACACGCACACAGTATAGCGTTTTACACGGCGCCTGCCGCACACAACGATAAAAAACCTCGTTGTCGCCGTCGAAAACGTGCGGAGCAGACCGACACAGGTCCGACCTCTTCAAGCTCTGCCGCGGTACTGAGATCGCCAGCGCGCGTCATCGGCAATATAGAGTAGTTTTCAAAAAATTGCCAAAAAATTAAAGTAGAATTTGATAAACACAAATGTATACCAACAGTATAAGCAAACGTTGTAGATTGCTCGTGTATAAAAATGACTTCGATACTAAGTAGATTTTCGTAGGAATTTACACTTGTTTCGAAGAGAAAATTCAATTCGTTTAACATTGATTTTCTCTTTCTTAAAAGCATGTAGGGAGAATATCATTCGATATTCCTAAAGTACAGGATATTAGTAATACAAAATATCCAACTTTAGCAGAGTAAACTTCTCAAAATTTACAAATGAGAGCTCACAATTCAGTGCTTCACGCGGTTTTTCGTAAACGACCATCAGAAAAACAATCATTACTAATTTAATTAGTCATTTTTCTAAAATGTACAACGATATTCCTAAGGATAAGAAGACGCTCTTACTGGAACAAGTACTCTTTATTTCTAATAATGAGCGTAAAATCTTAAATGTTGTCGGGAATATCATCAATTTTACATTATTTCGACTTTTCTTGTAAGAACGCTCTTAATTGACCAACTAGGTTGTTAATGTGAACATTAAATATATCTTAAAGTCAAATAGATAAAATCATAGTTCTTTAAAGGTCTATTAACTCGGTATTGCTGTTATTTTGTAATCACAAATCTGCAATTACTTACATAGGTAAGTATTCGTCTTTAACAATATATTTACTTGTAGCAGCATTTAAGGTCAATCTAGACGGGACAACCTGATTAAATTGTCAAATTAATTGTATGGTGTGAAAGCATACATGAAACTGGCTCATCGATCCCACTTGATTTGATTGTAAGATTGTGACCTATAAAATCAGGAAGGGGGGCGGCAAAATTCCAATATTTGACGCTAGTTTGCGTGGTACGGAACACTTTTTATTAATTTAGTGAGCCCGAATGTCACTAATAATTACTAAATTAGTCATTAAGTTTTAGGCGTGTGGACGCTAGATGAGATGTATGGCAATTTTATCCCCAGAAATCTTTCTCTAAGAAATGCTCCGAGCAAATGGTGCTATATTTTTGCGGAAACTAATTTTCTTGCCCAGTAGCATTGATCCATTTATTTTTAATATCGGCATCTTGTGGGAACCTACAATAATTAATAATAAAGAAATAGAAAAAATATAAATCGTTTATTCATGGCACATTGCATGCATTGTACGCATACGTACATTAAGTACCTAGTCTAATTATATTAACGATGAAAATATGATGGGTGTAAAAAACAAAAACGTATGTAAAGGAATACGAAGGTTTGAAAGGTTGCCATGAAATGACCCCGACTTAACTTAGTGCTTGATGACCAGAGCTGCCATATTTACTTAGACATTGATTATCCCAAATAATAATTAGAAACGTGTCTAAATAGGCCAAGCAATAAGAAGGTATAGAGGGAAATGCAAGGAACACAATTTTTAACTTCGTATTTTCGTTTGGACTAGTTAGGAGATGAACATATCAAAAGTCCCCGGCCGTAACCCTGGTGCTGGGGGGGAGAGGGGGGTTTGAAGGTTCTATTTTCCGGTTTTTCGATTATATCTCGGAAACTATGCGTCTGAGCGACTTGGCCACTTATACAAAATGAAAAGAGATTTAATTTGTTACAAGTTTTATTTAGTTTTCACACCCTTAAAAGATGATTTTGGTTATAAAAACTATCCTATGTACTGTCCCGGTACTCAAACCATCTCTGTACCAAATTTCAACGAAATCGGTTCGGCGGTTTAAGCGTAAAGAGGAGTTTTATAAAAAATCATTTTTTTAAATTGTTTTTACTTAGGAATGGTGTCAATGTTGATACCATAAATGAATTCAGCACCCCCGATTTATACGAAAACGATCCCAAACTCGGCCTAGCAGCTTCACCGATGTAGATAATCAAGATAAAAATGAGAGCCCTAAATAAACCTTGAAGAGCGGATATCTCAAAAACTATACAAGATATCGAAAAACTTGACTGAATAAAACTTGTAACAAATTAAATCTTTTTTCATTTTGTATAACTGGCCAAGTCGCTCAGACGCATAGTTTCCGAGATATAATCGAAAAACCGAAAAATGGAACCTTCAAACCCCCCTCTCCCCCCCAGCACCAGGGTTATGGCCGGGGACTTTTGATATGTTCATCTCCAAACTAGTCCAAACAAAGCTACGAAGTTAAAAATTGTGTTCCTTGCATTTCCCTCTATACATTTTTTTGGGCATTTATTTCCTGGCCTTTATTACCGAACCAAACATCAAACTTGAAATATCGTAACTTTAACTTTATCGATATAAATATCGACATTGCGCAGCATTTGAGTAGCGAAGTTATTTGACATTTAGGATAGCGAATATTCCAGATAAACGTAAAGAATAGTGACAAAGGATTATGAACTCTAAGTTCTAACAAATAAAATATAGATTTACTTAACGAACATTCGTAAATAATGCAAAATAAACAGATTTTTCGTATTTATTTATTATATTTAAATAAATAACCACCGGTGATAGGAAATACCTCCACGTGAAAGATTTTTTAAACCGCTGTGATTTCTGCAGCTTAATACTGCACAATACGGCATTTTAAATTTAACTATCAATTTTTGTTAGACGAGCGTACGTATGACGTGAATGTCATTCGAACATGAAGTTTACACAACAACTGAGCATAGTCTGTGCATAAAGTGAGCCGGTCGCTACTAACTGTCGGATAGACGGGAACGCCCACTTGCCATTTCCATCCTACTCCGTAGTCCCATTAGTTCACAACTACAGTATTTAAATTCATCACCTCCGTCTGCCGTTACATGTTTAGATTTGTGAGAACTTGTTAGTCCCTCAGATGTAGTAAAAGCTTATAAGAGCTGTTAACTTTTGTTTTCCGCTTACTGCTCCTACACTAGCTACTTTAGATTCGAAATTATTTTATTAATAGTCCTGGCGGTTCATCCCGAAATTCAGTGAATTGCTGCAAATGGTGTTAAAGCTATGAAAATCGGCACGATCCATTTTAGGCTGATTTTAGTGTCACGCGGACCGTCCGTGCGGATTGCTCCGCACCGGAACAATATGTACATATTAAGTTCAGGGAGAGCGTTTTAAAGAGGTTCGACAATGACAATAATGTTGAACAATTAGTCAGTTCTGGTCAGTCTCTGGTAGCGTTTCTTTAGATCAAATTCTGAGCTACCAACATGAAGCTAATTTTGTGAAAAAATTTCGTACTAAATCGAATTTAAGCTGTCGTGAGTCATACTAACTTAAGCCAAAAAATACGGGTTAACTCACGTAATTTTATCACTCGCGCGTCGCGCGACATGTTTCGGAGAGCCTAGGTCTCAGTTTTCAAGCACTAACAGGCTTTTTGGCTAGGCCAGGCATTTTTTGACTTATGTTCGTACCTACTAAGTATTACGTACTCAGCCAGCAATTGCCTCCTGACATCGACAATAATGTACTAACATAGACTTGACATTGCAGTTGTCGCCCGCGCACCAGCCGTCCCCCATGCTGCACGCGTCACCCCCGCACATGCACTCCATGGTACGTCACACAATATCATTACACGTTATAGATGTCGCCCGCGCACCAGCCGTCCCCCATGCTGCACGCGTCACCCCCGCACATACACTCCATGGTACGTCACACAATATCATTACACGTTATAGATGTCGCCCGCGCACCAGCCGTCCCCCATGCTGCACGCGTCACCCCCGCACATACACTCCATGGTACGTCACACAATATCATTACACGTTATAGATGTCGCCCGCGCACCAGCCGTCCCCCATGCTGCACGCGTCACCCCCGCACATGCACTCCATGGTGTACCATGATTATAAGAGTTTTATAACGTGTACCTAATGATATTGTGTGACGTATCACATATATATATAATGTGGTATTTTATTGGATATATAAGATAAGATAAAATTTATTTCATTTAAAAATATCCAAAAATAAAAACAATCATAATACGCTTAAATAGTTACTTCGGTTTAAAGAAATTTATTGTCTAAGAAATTACAGAAATTTCACTTATAAGACAACTTATAAATAGCTAACTTAAAGTAATTATTTACAAATAACGCAATAAGCAAGCACTTATGATAATGTTTAACAATAAGCAATAAGATTGCATTTTCATGTGAACTAAAATTAAATACAAGAATAAAACTAAGAATCGACCCTAATGGTCTTAACGTAAGGTTTAGATTTAATTGGTTAGTAATAGGAATATATGAGGGTATATTTTTTGTTCGACTCATGACTGCCAGACTTGTTTACGGGGCAAGTTAAACGAGACCTTTAAGCAGTAGTTAATTATTGGTTATTGACAGAAGACAATTATGTATTTTAAATATTTATGTTTGTATGTAAGTTAATTATTGTCGTTTTAAGAACATTTTTTTTTTATTTTACGCTTTTTGGTTTTTATTGTAATAGAACCAATGTATATGTATTATTTGAGATTAAATGGT
This sequence comes from Cydia strobilella, assembly GCF_947568885.1. Classification (NCBI taxonomy): domain Eukaryota; kingdom Metazoa; phylum Arthropoda; class Insecta; order Lepidoptera; family Tortricidae; genus Cydia; species Cydia strobilella. The sequence goes on along the minus strand of NC_086041.1, from coordinate 15,939,557 downwards.
TTTTATTGTAATAAAACCAATGTATATGTATTATATGTGTATATGTATTATTTGAGATGAAATAAGTATTATTTAGCCTGTTTTTATGCATATATTCATTTTATATTACGTTTTATGTAGTTATATTTTTTTAATGATTATTTTAATTTTATTATGTTAATTTGTTTAGCTTTTTGGATATACGGATTATTATTATTATTTTTTAATCTGCACATAAGTGAACTACGTACTACAGTCGCGGAAGCAGGTAAGGTACGTGATTAATATTATTTTATTTTGATGTGTTAACAATTTTATTTATTATTATTATATGTATGGTTTTTTTACTGGTATTTAGCTTAGATGGTAGATATTATGTTAACTGTTAACGGTTAACTACGTTAACTGTTACTTAAATACTATAAATGTACAATCATGGTTTAGAAAAGTAAACATAAAATATAAGATCTTGTATGTTGCATACCTCTAGTTTATACCTACTGTCAATCTACGACTACATCAAATTTTGTATTAGTAGCAATACAATCCTTTTTATTGCACTGTTGCACACCTCACACAGTTAACAATACATAATATAAAGAAACATTAAACAAATACAACAATAGTAAGTAATGCTGTTTTAAATGACCTAAAATGTAACGCGTAGCAAAGAGGATATAATAGGAGGAGGATAGAGCGGTACTGTCATAGTAAATTTTGTACCAACAGTAAATTCACTGCCATCTATAGACACACGATTAAAACTAAAAATATAAATATCAAAAAATGTATTAATATATGGATAAACGATTTTTTATATTGTCATTAATTATTTTTATATTATTTTGACCCATGTTCTTTCACTGATATGCGTTAAAATTGTTAAATAACAAACGAAACCGTCAACGCCAATAAGGCCAACAAAGGTAGTGGCGCCATTTGATCGAGAATCAAATTTTCTTGATTTTCGAGGCACGTTTTTTCCTTAGACTGTATCCATCTATTACGGAGTTATATCTATCTTTGCGCGTAGAAATGTTTACGCAATATGACACACTGAACACAAAGTAATAATACTTCTTCTTCCTCAGCGAGTATGCGCCCACTGTTGGGCATACTTCTCTCCAAAACTCCTCCAAGCAGCCCGATTTGCTGCTTCTCTCCTCCAGAGTGGGCCCGCAATTTTTTTAATATCATCCTCCCATCTTGTTGGAGGTCTGTGATCTGGTCTTTTTGAGCGAGGCCTCCACGCTAGAACACGCTTGCTCAATCTTCTATCATCTCTGCGACATACGTGTCCGGCCCAGGCCCTTTTCAGAGTTGCAATCTGTCGGCCGATGTCTACCACTTTGGTCCGTCGCCGGATCTCCTCGTTTCGGATTCTATCGCAGAGAGATATACCGAGCATACTGCGTTCCATCGCTCTTTGCGCAACTTTAAGCCTCTTCATTCCGCACATCGTTAGCGTCCACGTCTCGCAAGCGTAGGTCATGGCGGGCAGTACACACTGGTTAAACACCTTGTGAATGTGTGAGTGATTGTGGGATTTTGGTACAAAGTAATAATACTAATAATGTGCTATCTTTACTCAGCAACCTGCGGGGCAGGCGCTAGAGTTGGGAGCGGCGCCGCCTCTGGACAGCGACATGCAGTTCAACTCGGCCGACCTATCCGGCATCATCGCCACCCTCGGGCCGCCCGAGCTGTCCGACAGCCTGCGAGCACTGTCCACCAGCGAGCTCATACCGACCATGTAAGCACAAGCGACATGCAGTTCAACTCGGCCGACCTATCCGGCATCATCGCCACCCTCGGGCCGCCCGAGCTGTCCGACAGCCTGCGAGCACTGTCCACCAGCGAGCTCATACCGACCATGTAAGCACAAGCGACATGCAGTTCAACTCGGCCGACCTATCCGGCATCATCGCCACCCTCGGGCCGCCCGAGCTGTCCGACAGCCTGCGAGCACTGTCCACCAGCGAGCTCATACCGACCATGTAAGCACAAGCGACATGCAGTTCAACTCGGCCGACCTATCCGGCATCATCGCCACCCTCGGGCCGCCCGAGCTGTCCGACAGCCTGCGAGCACTGTCCACCACCACCAGCGAGCTCATACCGACCATGTAAGCACAAGCGACATGCAGTTCAACTCGGCCGACCTATCCGGCATCATCGCCACCCTCGGGCCGCCCGAGCTGTCCGACAGCCTTTTTTTTTTTTTTTTTGTCGGAGTGGGAATGCACTTACGCACGGTGTGTGGGACTCGCCGCTCCTTTTCCCTCTCTTGGCGAGAGGGGGGGAGAACTGGCCCTACCCACTAAACCCACTCCGGCGTTTCAACCTCTTGGCCGTTCGTGAGGGCGCAGTGGGATCGATAACATTCCACCACGGCGCCCTCCGGCATCCCCGGCTTGTCGCCAGAGTACCCTCACAATGGAGGGGGGATCAGAAACGCTTGGTCCCCCCCAGACGTACAATGCGGGTTCGACACCCGCTGGCCCTCCTAGGGCTCGAGGCGAGCATATGCTCTCAGCCTTCGACCCTGCCGCCTGCGTCGGAGAGGAAGCGCGTCAGCAGCCGCTTCTCGCTCCCTCTCCGCCTCCTCCTTCTGTGACATGACCTCCTCGCAGAAGGAGGCCACCGCTTCCCATTTCCTCTCGCTACACAGCATCGCCGCTATTATGATGTGTAGCGAGAGGTCCGCCACCCCCGTCGCTGCCCTGAGGGCAGCTCTTTCCACGGCCCAGCGACTGCACACCTCCAGAGTGTGCTGGGCCGTGTCGTCCACCGCGCCACATTCATGGCACTGAGGCCCCGGCTCTCTCTGTATCTTGTGCAGGTAGTGTCCGAAACAGCCGTGTCCGGACACCACCTGCGTCACCCTAAATGTCAGGGCCCCCTTCCTTCTCCCTACCCACTCATCCATTACTGGGAGGATAGCCTCTATGGTTCGGGTTCCATAACGGCCGTCCTCCAAGGCATCCCTCCACCTTTCTTTCAGGCGCTCTGCGGCTGCTCGGGCCAACCTCTCCTCCTCCTCCGCATCCATGGGCGCCACGCGCCTCCTGGCCTCAGCCCTCTGCCAGTATCTTTCGGCCAGCACCCCCGCGTCCAGCTCCCAAGGCGGGGTGCCGGCAAGGAGGCATGTCGCTGCGTGAGAGGTGGTGCGGTAGGCCCTCACCATCCTCTGGGCCACCACCCTCTGCGGCCGGCGGAGCAGCGCCTTCGTGGCCTCCGTGAGTCGTCCGGCCCAGATTGGGGCTCCGTAGAGCGCCATACTCCGGACGACCCCCGCATACAGCCGTCTGCATGGGGCATTCGGCCCCCCTAGGTTGGGTAGTAGGCGGCCCAGAGCCGAGGCAGCACCCACGAGACGAGGAGCCATTCTCGTGAAGTGCTCCTTAAAGGACCATCTTCTGTCCAGGACAAGTCCCAAGTACTTGATGTGGGGCTTGACCTGGACATCTTCGCCCCCCACCCTCACTGCAGTGCCCACCGGCAGCTGCCCCCATGCCCTCGTTCGCCCGAAGACAACGGCCTCGGTCTTGGGCAGTGCGACCCGAAGCCCCAGGAGTCCTATGCGGTGCACCGTGAGCTCGGTCGCCACCGCTGCCCTCCTGAGCACCTCTTCCAGCTCCTTTCCCCGCACGGCCACCAGTGTGTCGTCCGCATAACACACGGTGACCGTGCGTGGAAGTTGCACCCCCCGGATCACCCAGTCGTAACCGAGGTTCCACAGAAGGGGGCCCAGGACAGACCCCTGCGGGACCCCGCACGCCATGGCCCTCGCGCCCCGGACACCCCTCCGCTCATAGAGCACTACCCGCCCCGTCAGGTAATGCTCTACAACGCGCCTCAGGTAATGAGGCACTCCATGGTAACGGAGTGCCTCCCCAATGACCGTATAGGGGAGGGACCCGAACGCGTTGGCGATGTCCAGTGACACTGCCACCACTCCCTCCCCCTGGCCTGCCGCAAGCACCCCGAAATCCCTCAGCGCGCCCACCGCGTCTATAGTAGACCGCCCCCTACGGAACCCGAACTGGCTGTCATGCAAGTTCGGGCCCGTTTCCACTAGGTGCCGCTGTATACGGGAGGCCAGGATTCTCTCGAAGAGCTTCCCGACCTCATCCAGCAGCACGATGGGGCGGTAGCCAGCGGGGGAGTCTGGTGGGCGCCCCTCCTTCCTCAGTAGGCACAGTCGCCCTTCCTTCCAGCATCCCGGGAAGCGCCCCTCCTCGAGGCAGTCGTTCAGGAGGGATCTGAGACGGTTCCCGAGGTGCTTGAGTGCCAGGAAAAGTACTTTCCCTGGCACTCCGTCCGGTCCCGGCGCTTTGCGCATGGCCCTGAGCCGTTCCATGGCCCACTCCAACTCGTCATCGGTAACGGGGGGGAAGGCGAGAAGAAGTTCCTCCGGGTCCGCTGCTGGGGGGGCCATCGCTGGCGGGACGAAGTCCGGCGGTGCCTCCGGAAACAGGCCCTCCACCACTCTCCGGAGGAGTTCTGGCTCCATGGACTCCATGGAGGGGGCGCTCTGCAGTTTGTTGCGTACCATTCTGTAAGGGCGGCCCCATGGGTCCCTATTGAGGGTTGCCAAGAACTCCTCCCACCCCTCGTTCTTCGCCTTCTTAATGGCCTGCTGGAGGGCCCGTTTCTTTTCTACCAATGTGGTGCGGAGAAGCTCCTCCTCCTCAGCGGTGTGCCTCCTCCTCCTGCCTGTCCGACAGCCTGCGAGCACTGTCCACCAGCGAGCTCATACCGACCATGTAAGCACAAGCGACACTGCTGTTCTACTGGGCCGATATTTCCGACCTTATACAAAAGGCAAAAAATTGTATGCATAGGTATTTTTCGATACACGGACCCAAAGGTCACTACGGATTAGTAGTGTCTTAGGATGCCATAGACAAAATATGTGTTAATTTACATTTTACAAAGCCTTTAGTACAAACCCTGAAGTTCTGATTATAAGTTATAACATTTGTTCTACAACGCTAACATATTTTGTAATTTACGCCTTTTTGCAATAGTTTAGTACCTTACCACAAATAATAAACACCTAAATATTTCTACTTTCAGGCAACCAATGTAATTTTGGCCGGATATTTGGCGAGCTGTAGGGTCTTCCGGAGCTGACAGCCTGGATGACGACCAAAGACAACAGTGACCTATTCTCGCTGAACTTAAACGGGATCCCGCGAGTGTCTAGCCTGAGTAACCTGGAAATGCTGGGAAAAATGCAAAATGAATGTGAAAGAGCTACGACACATTATTTTGCTTACGACGTGAAAAGAAGTGACTGGTGTCGACCAAGTTAATTAAATTTTCAAAGATAATAATTTAAAAAAGGAGTGATCGACTTATCACTATTGTATGACATCATCAGAAGTCTAAGATTCTCGAATTCGGACTCCGGCGTTGGGGAAACTGTTCAAAATTCTACATCATGCTTTTCATAGGATTCTCAAATTAAATCTTCCAGTGCTATGAATGATGAAAAGTTGATAATGTATCGTATCGTGTATGGAACTCAACTCAAGTGTTAACTATTTCTTATTTTGCATAATATTATAGCTAAGTCCAATCAAATTGTGCTCTAGTTTAAGTGAACTTAGATGGCGATTTTTTTATATTTCAATGTGCCTGCTTTTTAGCTGTGTATGATTACATGTGACTTCTTAGTCAAATGAATTTTATCATTGAATGAGACATTGTAAGATTTTGTTATTATGTAGTTTCATACGGTATAATATTGTTAGATGAATTCCTTGAGAATTTTTAGTAAATGACTGGCAAAGAGGTTTAAGTCTGTAAAGCTTCCAACTTTTCTCAGTCTTTATAAACATAGTTCGGATACAAAAGCAGAGTTCGGCTTTATCACAACTATGTAAATATTAAATAATTTTGGATATTTTTGGGTATAAAACTGTGGATAAAACAATTTAGAAAGCGGATATTTCGCTTGTCTGAAATTAATGTAATAATAGGTACTAGATAGGATATTACTTAAATGAGATGTTGGGAAGAAGTTATTATGGTTATAGTTAACAGTGGGCTGGTTGAATGCTTCACTGCTTCAAACTGAATTGTATAAAGTTAATAAGTAAACGTCACTTTACATACCGCCTGGGTTAAGTGGTAGAAGTTGTCACATATTGGCGCGATTATTATTGATATCGGGTATTCAACGACATACAACTCTAGGAAATTGTATTTTTGACTTGAATTAATAATGTAGTATGATCTGTGCAAATAAAAAAAAAATGCTAATACTTAATACAATAATTAAATACATATAACAAAACATTCACGCATTGGAAAATAAAATATCTGTACCATTTCAGTAACTAGAAATGTTTATCATGTTATTTACATTATCCAAAAAAATATAGGAAATGTTAACAAAACGCTAAATATACTTTGTACCTACCTATGTACTTATACACGGTGTTTCCTGTAACCGGAGCAATAAATTAAACTGGAGGCTGTACGCCTCAAACCGACCAACATTTGTTCAGCAACTTTTTAAAATTATGAAATTTTTAGATTATACCTTTTTCATACTAATTTTATTTTTAATGTACGCTGCCATCTGTGTGTTTGACGTTGCTTATCACCCTTTAAACATAACAAATTTTGCAATACATTGCGTCTTAGAATAAACTTAAAGTGTAATGAAAATCAAAAAAACAAGTTATTTTTAAAAGTTGCTGAACAAATGTTGGTCAGTGTGAGGAGTACAGCCTACAGCTTAATTTATTGCTCCTGTGACAGGAAACAAACGGTATATTTGTTTAACATCGGTTGGAAGAGAAAGGTAATAACAATTGACACGCGCCGCGCTACTAAGATCGTTCGCTATCCCGAACGAATGGCTAAGGCGACAACCATAGATTGGAGCGAGACACAGCAATCGGACCTTTCGGTCCGACCTATGGTTGTCGCCTTAGCCGAAGCCAGTCGTGCAATGTCGTGGCCAGCGCGTTAGGCCTCTTATATACACACGTTTTTTTGCGCGTACGCACGGCGTAATGTTCGCCAGTGTTGTATGGATGGCAGTGGCATTGGCAGTAGTGGCAGTCGTTACGAGCTTGTTGACGGCGCCGGTGGTCTTCACGTTTCAGTCCTTCGCAACTGAGTAGCACCTACGTTGTGCCGTCCGTTGTTTTACCGCGTCGTGTACAAGCTCGGCAGGGTTTACCACGGCGCCGCTAACACGCCGTACCGTGGTTTTGACCACGGTTTGCCGTGCCATGGACAAGAGGCCTTAGAACGTTAGATTTAAAAATGTAAAAAAAGAACAATAAAATAATGAAAATATGACTTATTACAACTTACCAAATAAAGTCTGTCAAACCATTTACGTCAGTAGAAAAAAAGCGGCAAATTTAAAAATGTAGGCGCGAAGGGTAATCGTGACATAGAAAATTTGAATTTCTACTGACAAAGTAGTTTGACCGGTGATAATTAATAACTATTACATATATCAATAACGCGATGGATAGATAGATAGTCTGACATAGGACTGCAAATAATGCAAGTTAATAAATTCAAAACAGCAAATTGTATTTTAAATTAGATTATTTCCTACACCCCTCTTTGTTCATCAATAGTTATTTACGATACAAGTGCGGAAAAGAGGAAATTCGAAACGAGTGGCGATAAATTAAAACAAGACCGCAGGGAGTGTTTTAAATCGACACGAGTTGCGAATTACCTATTCGCACGTGTATCGTACAACGTTTTACAGTACATATGGCCGTTTAAAAAGTGCTCTTTTACGCACTAGTGCGAGAAAGTAGCACCATAAACTGTAATAGTTATTTACGATACAAGTGCGGAAAAGAGGAAATTCGAAACGAGTGGCGATAAATTAAAACACGACCGCAGGGTGTTTTAAATCGACACGAGTTGCGAATTACCTATCCGCACGTGTATCGTACAACGTTTTACAGTACATAGAATGTTTATTCTTCTGACATGAGGCCCGTGTGCATTGATTTAGTTTGGTATTCCAATGCAGTGAACAAGATGACGATCTCAGACAGGGGTATTAAAATTATAAGTTAAAATTATGCTCACCCTTTTTGAACCCTGAAATCTAATTTTTTTAGTAAATTAACACTTGCAGTAGTCTATTATAAGACCAGGACAAAAGGCATATTATGATCGTATTTATTGGTATCTTTCTAACAGGCAGCGTCAAATGAAAGCGGGTATTTTGTCACTGTCACTCTTACTCGACGAATAGACCTGTACCAATAACTTCTGAGGTTATAAGAATATTAATGTTGCTTATTTTTTATATATAGTTTCCAGACCATATACTAAACCTAAAAATAATATTTTGTGTCATCCTAGGTATTTGCTTAGGTAGAAATTTAGGTATTTCTGTTTTCAATCAGCATTCTGTAAAAAAAATATTAGAGACGAAATTCTTTGTTTCCCTGTAAAGGCAAAGTGGCTTCCGACGTACACACGCATTTTGTGTCATTTTCATCCACGGCTATAATGGCATTTAATAAATACCTAATATTGATCCTAAAACGCCTAAAAAAATATTAGAGTCGATAAGTGAAGTGTTGTACTTTACAGAACATTGTTATATGTTATTCAAACAAATCTGTGTCAAATTCATCCACCGCTTTTATTTAAAAAAATTTTTTTTCTAATTAACACCCTGTATCTGACACAAAAAAAATTTCATATTATTAAGTTTACGTCTACAATATTATAATACCACATTGAGACATCATTCATAATTTGGGTCATTTTGATCCACGGTTTTTTTACTATCTGGCAAAATAAAACTCAATTGAGCAAGAAGGGCGTGCGCGGGGAAGGGTACCTACGCGGGTGGGGTGCTTATTATACTTGCCGCAATATCAGCTGGCGACTGAGATCTTAACACTATCTCCTTTACCCTTGTTAAGACCAACCAAGAGTGAAAGAGATGGCATTATGAGCTGTCTCGCCACTTAGTTTTGCGATACAGTGTATTTATTTCATTCGGAGGCATAATTACATTGTCTTATCAATCTTACCGTAGTAGGTATATAAATATAATTAAAAATAAACTGTAGGCTGCACTCCTCATACTGACCAACATTTGTGACGTTCCTAATCAAAAGGTACCAATTTCTCTGACAGGTTATTTGTATAAAGATATAATCAAATTTCGTCTTTATGGTAAACGACAAAGTGGTACCTACCTTTTGATTGAGAATGTCACATCAGCGACTTAAAAAATACTTTTGTTTCGATTTTTAGTAGACTTTTTAAGTTTATTTTAAGACGCAATTTATTGCGATTTTTGTTATGTTTAAGCGTGGCAAGCAACATTAATTACAATGATGATGATGTTCATTAAATACAATATTTTTTCATACTATACTGAACTGTCACCCTATACATGAGATGAGAATGAACAGCGCCCTCTTGACAATGATCATACCTAGGTATATTACTGGTCAGGCTTTAATATGTGTCATAATTTAGTAGTCCCCTTTGTGGATTCTAAGTTTCCGAGTTACAGCAGTTTAGTGAAAGCGTTTTTTTTTTAATATAAATTAAGGGTTGAATAAAGAGGAAAGAAAATTTGATTATTTTTGCGCTACGATGCACGGTTTAGGAGATACAGCCCTATAAAGTTTTTTTGTTATTATTTTTTTCTTTTTTTTTCTTGTGTTTTTGTATATTATTTTAGGGCTTCATAAAGGGGAACGAAAATTTTATTATTTTTGCGCTACGACGCATGGTTTAGGAGATACAGCCCTATAAAGATTTTTTTTTAAATTTTGCGTTTTTTTAAATATAAATTATGGGTTGCATAAAGGGGAACGAAAATTTTATTGTTTTTGCGGTACCACGCACGGTTTAGGAGATACAGCCCTATAAAGTTTTTTTTTTTTTTTTTTTTTTTTTTTTTTTTTTTTTTTTTTTTTTTTTTTTTTTTTATTATTGTGTTTCTTGTATATTACTTTGGGGTTCCGTAAAGGGGAACGAAAATTTTATTATTTTTGCGCTGCGACGCACGGTTTAGGAGATACAGCCCTAAAATGATTTTTTTCCTCTTTTTCTTTTTTGCGTTTTTCAATCTTAATTAGGGGTTTCTTAAAGGGTTTTTTTTTTATTATTTTTGCGCTACGATGCACGGTGTAGGAGATACAGCCCTATAAAGTTTTTTTGTTATTTTTTTTTCTTTTTTTTCATTGTGTTTTTAGTATATTACTTTGGGGCTTCATAAAGGGGAACGAAATTTTTATTATTTTTGCGCTACGACGCATGGTTTAAGAGATACAGCCCTATAATGATTTTTTTAAATTTTTTTTTGCGTTTTTTTTTTAAATATAAATTATGGGTTGCATAAAGGGGAACGAAACTTGTATTATTTTTGCGCCACCACGCACGGTTTAGGAGATATTATAACTATATATATAGCTATAATAGCTCTATAAAGTTTTTTTCCTGGTTTTTTTTAAAGTTTTAATTAAGGGTTTCTTAAAGGGGAACGAAAATTTGATTATTTTTGTGCTACGATGCACGGTTTAGGAGATGCAGCCCTTTAAAGATTTTTTTGTTGTTTTTTTTTTCATTGTGTTTTTTGTATATTACTTTGGGGTTCCGTATAGGGGAACGAAAATTTTGTTATTTTTGCGCTACCACGCACGGTTTAGGAGGCTCTATAAAGATTTTTTCCTTTTTTTTTTTTTTTTAAGTATTTATTAAGGGTTTCTTAAAGGGGAACGAAAAATTGATTATTTTTGCGCTACGATGCACGATTTAGGAGATGTAGCCCTATAAAGATTTTTTTTTTTTTTCATTGTGTTTTTTGTACATTAGTTTGGGGTTTCATAAAGGGGAACGAAAATTTGATTATTTTTGCGCTACGATGGTTTAGGAGATACAGCCCTATAGTTTTTTTTTTGTTTTTTTTGTTGCGTTGTTTTTAAATATAAATTAATGGTTACATAAACGGGACCGAAACGTTTATTTTTGCGCTACGACGCACGGTTTAGGAGATACAGCCCTATAAAGATTTTTTCCTCTTTTTTTCTTTTTTGCGTTTTTAAATCTTAATTAGGGGCTTCTTAAAGGGGAGCGAAAATTTGATTATTTTTGCGCTACGATGCACGATTTAGGAGATACAGCTAATACAGCCCTATAAAGATTTTGTTTCTTTTTTTTTCATTGTATTTTTCATGTATTACTTTTGGGTTACATAAAGGGGAACGAAAATTTTATTATTTTTGCGCTACGACGCATGGTTTAGGAGATACAGTCCTATATTTTTTTTACAATGCATGTGCTCCAAAAGTGCGTTTCCTACGGAGCCATATCGTGCGGAAAGTACTGCTTTTCCGCACTAGTGCTTTTTGTTTTCAATTTTTTTACAGTACATATGGTGCTACTTTCTCGCACTAGTGCGGAAAAGAGCACTTACCGTGCATATGTCGAAAGTTTAAAGGGCCATATGTACTGTAAAACGTACGATACACGTGCGAATAGGTAATTCGCAACTCGTGTCGATTTAAAACACTCCTTTTAATAATTAAACTTATTTGCCATGATGTGTTTTTTTATTTACTCGCACAATGCATAGTAAAACATTGTATGATACACGTGCGTAAAGATGATTTCCGCACTTGTTGCATAAATAGCATTTTTTTTATCAAAGAATGAAAGAAAGTCACGGTATTAATAACCAAATTTTACTTTAGTGGTACCTTTTCCCTATCACTGTCACAAATGTATGTGGCGTTCACGTAAACGCGATATTTTTAAGACTTCCCTGCGCAATGTTGCCAGCTCGCTCGCAAATCAAACATGTACTTACAGTTCTTTTGCATAATGGTGACATTGTACAATATCTAAGTTTTAAATAGGTAAAAGATAATTCGACGCATTCTTTGCTTGCTTGTTGCTTGTTGTTGTGTTGTTTGCGTAACTTCTTTGAATAAGTTGCGTTAATTTGGCGCAGAGGCGAAGTAAACATGCGTTGCGTACGGCAAGGTCACGCCGCGGCCCCACCCTGCACGGCCTCCGTTGCCCATTCAGACCGCCCGCTAGCTTCGTTCGAACGCAAATAATATTTTTGTAATATTTGTTTATGCAGTGGATGCAAGTGACACAAATTCATACATCTTATTTATCCCGCATTTCAAATTAATAAGATGTAAACTCTAATATCTTTAATATTCTTTTGTAACGGTGACATCCTGTTACAACAAAATCATCAAATATCTTATGAAGCTATGCCTTAATAAGACACAAAATCATTTAATGGACCTATTTAAACGATTAAATTCGACCTAAGTAATTTTTTTTCTCTAATTTTTTTTTGTGTCATTTAGAATATTATGACATAGTATCAGATTGCAGTGGACGTAATTGACACAAACTATGTTTTCACACTAAAAACACTATCCTAAATGCAACACAGTTACATGTTTTCTCTCGAATATTTTTTTCTCCAAAATAATTCAAAATAAAAAATAATTACCACAAAATAACAAATTACTAGAAAAGCAAATTATATATATGACACAAAACAAAATGTAAGATTTACATCTTAACAAAGTATTCATAAGCGAAAACAGAATTGACTTTAATATTTTTATAACCTAGGGGTCAAAATATAGCCAGCGGTACAGGTCTAGAATGCGATCAAGAGATGTCGAGAGCTTATGCAATATAATGACGTCAGATGGTTGTGTTATTGATGAAAGATGTTTTAAAACCTGAAAAGAAAGGTGTTTATTAATTAGTTGTTTAAGATAAATGATATAACTTGGACCAAAAAAAAAAACATTTGGAATGAACTATGCTCTTCAGTGATTATGGTAATGGATCAGAACAGTTTAGCTCGTTAATGCCATGCCAAATTTATTACCATTAAGACAGCAAAGCCATTCGCGGCATTTGCGCCTATATAACATTATTTAAGGACCCTTTTAATTTTTATGAAACTTGTACTACAAATTAATAGATTTACTTCTTGGATTCATCTCATGGCGTATGACGGTTGATGTTTTGTAGTCATCATTGCTGAATAAAGGGGAATAAAAAATCTTAAGGGACCCACTGACTATCAGTCCGCCGGAGTTGTTCGGAACTGTCAAATTTTTGTTCTAACTGACAGGCCGATATCGTCCGGCGGACTGATAGTCAGTGGGCCCCTTAAGATTTTTCATAAATTATTGATGCCGTAAAACGTTCCTACTTTGCACCAATTTTTGCTCCATTTTAAGGAAATTTTGAATAACTTTTTAAACTGTTCATTACTAAATATTTAGACGAATATTAAGAAGAACATCTTATGTAACATATTTTATCGGTAAATCAACTTTATGAAATGTTGTTTTATATAAAACGAAGCTATGAATAAGGAGCACAAGATACCCATTGTTGGGGGTATTTTTGCTCCTACCAATAGTTTACTTAGGGGTGCAAAATTACCCCATTGTGCGCCAAATTAATAGGCCCCGCCAAAAAAGATAGATTTATTTTATGACTAATGTAGCAATTGAAAATATAAATACAATTTAGTTTATCTGTGTATATAAATAATAACATAGAAATATTATGTTTGAAAATATTAGACGTTGTCCTTTTTTTGAACTGGAGCATAGTTACCCACCAGGGAGCAAAGTAGGACTATTTTACGGTATTATTGTTCTCAGTAAAGCTTTGTTAATACCATCACACTAGAGATAAGTGGCATTATCCGCAAATTAGATGTGGATACCTACTCCTACTCGCAATTGTGCAATTTAAGTAATGTAACGTAACCAACACATTAAATGTGGGATGCTGTTGTAGATGTAACTTGTACATAATGAACACTAGAATTTTTATATTTATGTTACGAAAATAAACTTTATTGCTATGTGACTGATCTATTTACTCTTATTTCCTCTTGGTCACCCTTTGGTATTGATTGATTAAGTCCGACTAAAGCGTTGTAGGTATCCGCTGTCAGCCAAAGTGAAGTAATTTGTGTTGACATTATACCTATTTTACAGTAATACCCTGCTTTACGCGAGGGGTATGTTCCGCAAAAAATCGCGTTAATTCGCGTATCGGGGTTTACGATGAAACATACTACTCTTAAATTTTTCAATCAGAATGGTCAGAGAAAGGGGGTTTCCGCGACCAAAGACAAGTAAGGTGTAGCGGGGCAATCACGACTGCGGGAAATTTCAACTAATCGAAATAATAATATATTCTATGTTTTACATTATTAACTACAGTGTCATCTATGTCCAGATAGCGGAAAAGCTTGTTCATAATTTTACCAAAATTGGCTTTCATACGAGGGCAGTAAGGGCTTCCATACGCCTTAGGGCACAGAATAATAAATAGTTACTACGTAACAGATACATCATTCCGATACAAAAGCGAAAATACCTACGCTATAATAGCCTACAAAATCTTAATAATAATACCTGCTGCTCAGGACGAGAAGAAATGTACCATAAGTACGCGCACAAAGAGTCGAGACTGCCTTGCTCGCCGTGCGAGCCACGTGCCAACGCGTCATCGTAAGAATGCGCTAGGGTTGTATTGTTACTTATGTTATTATTGTAATAAAACGAATGTTGCGAATCAACCATATTTTATATTAGTCAATCAAATATTTAAAAACAACACTTATAATACCTGACTCAAAAAACTCCTTAATTTACGATTTATCTACTTATGTTCAAAGAAATAAATAGTGAAAAATTCATAAAGATAGATTTAAAATACTACTCATCTTTCTTCGTCTCTCGGAAATGAAAAAACCGGCCAAGTGCGAGTCGGACTCGCCCACCGAGGGTTCCGTACTTTTTAGTATTTGTTGTTATAGCGGCAACAGAAATACATCATCTGTGAAAATTTCAACTGTCTAGCTATCACGGTTCATGAGATACAGCCTGGTGACAGACGGACAGCGGAGTCTTAGTAATAGGGTCCCGTTTTTACCCTTTGGGTACGGAACCCTAAAAAAACGACAAATTTTCTTTTGTTTTTTGACTTTTACACCCATCTACTGCACAATAATTACGTGGTTTCGGCATTTCGAAGCGTAAGCGCGGGAAACGTGCGGTGCGAGCGCTCAGGCGGGCGTTCGGCGGCCCTCTGTCGATTATATCGTCGACGATACGCCGAGCGGTAGGTATATAGCACGTGGCCTTGAGCGAGTGAAGGAGGCCTGCTTAGGGACAGTAATATTTTGTATGGGAGTCAAATTTCGTCACCTGAGTCACCATGATTTTTCTTAAAACACCATTATAAGCTAAAGCAAACATAAGAAAATAGATCTAAGTTTGCGATTGTGATCATTTTCTTACTTTTTTTTTATTGACAAAAAATTTACACAGCATTACAGCAAACTAATACACTGAGAAATTTATAATAGAAAGTATTTAGCTAACTTAGCGGCAAGTTGGACGGTATTCAAGCTATAAGTACTTGTATAACCTTAAAATTACAAAATAACCATACTCGTTTGACGACGTGCATTATATTTTCAAAACGACTAGACGGATTTTAATGAAATATACCTAAAACTCACCGCAGTGAAGCCAGCTATCAAACAAAAAAAACACATTAAAATCGGTTCATCTGTTTCGGCGCTACGAGGTCACAGGTAGACACACACATACCAAAGCCATAATTCAGGAAAATTATCTAAAATTACGGCATTATTAATGGAAGACTTTTTTCAATTAGTAATATTGAGATGTGTACGTTATGGACCAAAGTTGAATTGTCCAAACGAAAACTTAAAGATCTGCTAATTAAAAGGTGCTATTACTCTATTGATGATTTTTTTAATGATACAACCTTATCGAATTAAAATATATATATGTAAATGTTAATAAAATGTAAATCATATTTTCTTGTACATTGAATCAATTTAGATTTTAAGCAATTATGTAAAATATTAAAAATGAAATTTTATTATTATATATGAATTTAATCATTTTACTGTCGACGTTAAATTTAATGGTTCCTAATCTAGTTAAAATGAAAAATATGTATTTTTGACGTGTCATGTTGCATGCAATATATATAAAAATAAATGTTGAAATGTTATTGCTTTAGTATTTAGTATTAAGTTTTAGTTAATAAGTACATTGCTATATACCCTAACAGGGTTCATGTGAACACTTTAGCTGTAAAATGCTCTTTGTAAGACCTTCTGTAAACACATGATTATAAATGCAATAAATGAATTATGAATTAAGTTATTTTTCATCAACCCTCCCCACCCCTCCCCCCTCTGTTTCACCCCCCACTCCGCAGGGCCCGAAACGCGGTTTTTCTCAATTTTTAAGGAAACCGTTCAAGATACAGAAAAAGTGTGTAGGCACGAAATTATCCCTAATAAACTTGCTATCAATCTCTTATACACACTAAAGTGCTATCACTTATAGTTTTTGTGCAATCTGTCACCAAAGATCACATATGAAAAACCCCCTTATCTTTACGAAAAACTAAAATGGGCACAGAATGCACACAAAAACCCCGTGAGAAGTCAGCGACAAAACGTTTTGCTTATCCCAAAACATAAGACCAAGTTTTTCAGGGGTGGTTTCAAATATGCAACAACGAAATAATATATAAATAATATATAATTATATATATATATTTCCGGTCGGTCTGTCTTCAATAGGTTGTAAGGTGTGTGCAACTGTATACATATATTGTTTGTGTGTGAGTGTACGTGTGTGTATATGACTTATATACGCATAAGAGTGCTACTTGTAAATATAATATGGTGATGCCTATGGTTGTGTCTTCTTTAAAATAACTAAATTAAATAAATATATAAATTTAAACTATGTAGAAGTGTTTAAGTGAGGGGGTGGTTTCCCTTCTGCAACTCGAGAAAATGTGCTTTAACCAGTTTCTTGAAGGTAAGTAATGACATCGGACTCCTTAACGGTGGCGGTAAGTCATTCCAAATTTTCGTTGTTGCATATTTGAAACCACCCCTGAAAAACTTGGTCTTATGTTTTGGGATAAGCAAAACGTTTTGTCGCTGACTTCTCACGGGGTTTTTGTGTGCATTCTGTGCCCATTTTAGTTTTTCGTAAAGATAAGGGGGTTTTTCATATGTGATCTTTGGTGACAGATTGCACAAAAACTATAAGTGATAGCACTTTAGTGTGTATAAGAGATTGATAGCAAGTTTATTAGGGATAATTTCGTGCCTACACACTTTTTCTGTATCTTGAACGGTTTCCTTAAAAATTGAGAAAAACCGCGTTTCGGGCCCTGCGGAGTGGGGGGTGAAACAGAGGGGGGAGGGGTGGGGAGGGTTGATGAAAAATAACTTTGGTCCATAACGTACACATCTCAATATTACTAATTGAAAAAAGTCTTCCATTAATAATGCCGTAATTTTAGATAATTTTCCTGAATTATGGCTTTGGTATGTGTGTGTCTACCTGTGACCTCGTAGCGCCGAAACAGATGAACCGATTTTAATGTGTTTTTTTTGTTTGATAGCTGGCTTCACTGCGGTGAGTTTTAGGTATATTTCATTAAAATCCGTCTAGTCGTTTTGAAAATATAATGCACGTCGTCAAACGAGTATGGTTATTTTGTAATTTTAAGGTTATACAAGTACTTATAGCTTGAATACCGTCCAACTTGCCGCTAAGTTAGCTAAATACTTTCTATTATAAATTTCTCAGTGTATTAGTTTGCTGTAATGCTGTGTAAATTTTTTGTCAATAAAAAAAAAGTAAGAAAATGATCACAATCGCAAACTTAGATCTATTTTCTTATGTTTGCTTTAGCTTATAATGGTGTTTTAAGAAAAATCATGGTGACTCAGGTGACGAAATTTGACTCCCATACAAAATATTACTGTCCCTAAGCAGGCCTCCTTCACTCGCTCAAGGCCACGTGCTATATACCTACCGCTCGGCGTATCGTCGACGATATAATCGACAGAGGGCCGCCGAACGCCCGCCTGAGCGCTCGCACCGCACGTTTCCCGCGCTTACGCTTCGAAATGCCGAAACCACGTAATTATTGTGCAGTAGATGGGTGTAAAAGTCAAAAAACAAAAGAAAATTTGTCGTTTTTTTAGGGTTCCGTACCCAAAGGGTAAAAACGGGACCCTATTACTAAGACTCCGCTGTCCGTCTGTCACCAGGCTGTATCTCATGAACCGTGATAGCTAGACAGTTGAAATTTTCACAGATGATGTATTTCTGTTGCCGCTATAACAACAAATACTAAAAAGTACGGAACCCTCGGTGGGCGAGTCCGACTCGCACTTGGCCGGTTTTTTCATTTCCGAGAGACGAAGAAAGATGAGTAGTATTTTAAATCTATCTTTATGAATTTTTCACTATTTATTTCTTTGAACATAAGTAGATAAATCGTAAATTAAGGAGTTTTTTGAGTCAGGTATTATAAGTGTTGTTTTTAAATATTTGATTGACTAATATAAAATATGGTTGATTCGCAACATTCGTTTTATTACAATAATAACATAAGTAACAATACAACCCTAGCGCATTCTTACGATGACGCGTTGGCACGTGGCTCGCACGGCGAGCAAGGCAGTCTCGACTCTTTGTGCGCGTACTTATGGTACATTTCTTCTCGTCCTGAGCAGCAGGTATTATTATTAAGATTTTGTAGGCTATTATAGCGTAGGTATTTTCGCTTTTGTATCGGAATGATGTATCTGTTACGTAGTAACTATTTATTATTCTGTGCCCTAAGGCGTATGGAAGCCCTTACTGCCCTCGTATGAAAGCCAATTTTGGTAAAATTATGAACAAGCTTTTCCGCTATCTGGACATAGATGACACTGTAGTTAATAATGTAAAACATAGAATATATTATTATTTCGATTAGTTGAAATTTCCCGCAGTCGTGATTGCCCCGCTACACCTTACTTGTCTTTGGTCGCGGAAACCCCCTTTCTCTGACCATTCTGATTGAAAAATTTAAGAGTAGTATGTTTCATCGTAAACCCCGATACGCGAATTAACGCGATTTTTTGCGGAACATACCCCTCGCGTAAAGCAGGGTATTACTGTAAAATAGGTATAATGTCAACACAAATTACTTCACTTTGGCTGACAGCGGATACCTACAACGCTTTAGTCGGACTTAATCAATCAATACCAAAGGGTGACCAAGAGGAAATAAGAGTAAATAGATCAGTCACATAGCAATAAAGTTTATTTTCGTAACATAAATATAAAAATTCTAGTGTTCATTATGTACAAGTTACATCTACAACAGCATCCCACATTTAATGTGTTGGTTACGTTACATTACTTAAATTGCACAATTGCGAGTAGGAGTAGGTATCCACATCTAATTTGCGGATAATGCCACTTATCTCTAGTGTGATGGTATTAACAAAGCTTTACTGAGAACAATAATACCGTAAAATAGTCCTACTTTGCTCCCTGGTGGGTAACTATGCTCCAGTTCAAAAAAAGGACAACGTCTAATATTTTCAAACATAATATTTCTATGTTATTATTTATATACACAGATAAACTAAATTGTATTTATATTTTCAATTGCTACATTAGTCATAAAATAAATCTATCTTTTTTGGCGGGGCCTATTAATTTGGCGCACAATGGGGTAATTTTGCACCCCTAAGTAAACTATTGGTAGGAGCAAAAATACCCCCAACAATGGGTATCTTGTGCTCCTTATTCATAGCTTCGTTTTATATAAAACAACATTTCATAAAGTTGATTTACCGATAAAATATGTTACATAAGATGTTCTTCTTAATATTCGTCTAAATATTTAGTAATGAACAGTTTAAAAAGTTATTCAAAATTTCCTTAAAATGGAGCAAAAATTGGTGCAAAGTAGGAACGTTTTACGGCATCAATAATTTATGAAAAATCTTAAGGGGCCCACTGACTATCAGTCCGCCGGACGATATCGGCCTGTCAGTTAGAACAAAAATTTGACAGTTCCGAACAACTCCGGCGGACTGATAGTCAGTGGGTCCCTTAAGATTTTTTATTCCCCTTTATTCAGCAATGATGACTACAAAACATCAACCGTCATACGCCATGAGATGAATCCAAGAAGTAAATCTATTAATTTGTAGTACAAGTTTCATAAAAATTAAAAGGGTCCTTAAATAATGTTATATAGGCGCAAATGCCGCGAATGGCTTTGCTGTCTTAATGGTAATAAATTTGGCATGGCATTAACGAGCTAAACTGTTCTGATCCATTACCATAATCACTGAAGAGCATAGTTCATTCCAAATGTTTTTTTTTTTGGTCCAAGTTATATCATTTATCTTAAACAACTAATTAATAAACACCTTTCTTTTCAGGTTTTAAAACATCTTTCATCAATAACACAACCATCTGACGTCATTATATTGCATAAGCTCTCGACATCTCTTGATCGCATTCGTCGAGTAAGAGTGACAGTGACAAAATACCCGCTTTCATTTGACGCTGCCTGTTAGAAAGATACCAATAAATACGATCATAATATGCCTTTTGTCCTGGTCTTATAATAGACATTATTTTAAAGAAGACACAACCATAGGCATCACCATATTATATTTACAAGTAGCACTCTTATGCGTATATAAGTCATATACACACACGTACACTCACACACAAACAATATATGTATACAGTTGCACACACCTTACAACCTATTGAAGACAGACCGACCGGAAATATATGTATATATATAAAGGGACCAGGCTGAAAATCAGCGCTGGATATATGTACACAACATATCTAACACAGGCTGAGACTGGTACCCATTGCCTATAACGGTATGAAATTTAAATGAATGTACCTACCTACTATGTTTAAGATCTACTTCTTCGTATTGTTATTACTTAATTAAGGTTTAAGGAATGTAAGATTTCTAGTTATGGCAATAAACTTTTTTTATCTTTTATCTTTTTATCTTTTAAAGATGCAATTTTTTAGAATTTAACGTTTTTTTCATTTCTAAGATTTTTCTTAAAAAAAACTTAGAATATCGCCAAATTTAGTTCGCTTTTAGTAAATAGTTAATATGCTCTTTAAAATGAAGTATAACTTATTCTTAAAATCCTTTATTTGACGAAGTTATGCAATTTTGAAAATACATCGTCTTCAAATATTTTCAGTCAGCGAATATCGTTATTAACCACTTGTCTGTATATGAAACGAATCGACCGAATTTTATACAGCATAACCGAGAGTGAACCCACGATTATTACCTGGTGGTAATATAAACACATACAGGGTGGGATTTCCTAATGGGTCAGTCAGGGCAGCTACCAGATCCCGTGCTGTTACGCGAAAACGGTCTTAAAAGACCTTCCCTCGATGTCAAATTAATGAAGATTAGCGTTACAGATTTTGGAAAAAACATACAGGTTGCGAGTAAAAGGTCATTTTTGACAAACTTTTTTTTTATGCCAATCGATCCCATTCCTATCCTATCAGAGAGTGGTGAATTTTAAAGAGTACACCTAGATGTATCATGCCATACAGGTTTGAAAACATTATTAATTTGTTTCATTTTCCCATACATTACTTACATAGAATTCCTGTTATTAGTCAGTTGTATGTACTTTATAACTTACCTACCAGTCGAAATTGTCCCGCCTAGCCTATTTTCTCCGAAATTACTGGACCAATTAAGTTGAAATTTGGTACATATATGTAAGTTTGTGACCCAACGTAAACATAAATTTTAAACACGGGGGCCACTTTTGGGGGGTAAATGAGAAAATTAAAAAATAAAGTTTGTTAAACTATATCGTGTTACATATCAGATGAAAGAGCTCATTGTGAGAATCTCAAATATATTTTTTTTATAATTTTAAGACAAATAGTTTAGAAGTTATTCAAGATAATAGGCAAAAAATGACCATTCCCCCCTTTATCTCCGAACAACTGGGTCAAAAATTTTGAAAAAAATACACACAATAGATCTTTACCTATAGATCACCGGAAAACCTATTAGAAATGTGCAGTCAAGCGTGAGTCGGACTTAATTACTTAGTTTTTGATCCGACCCCTACGGGTTTTTAAAGACAATTCAAGTAAAAAAATACATTGTTTAAATTGTGTAATGTACGGAACCCTTGGAACGCGAGTCCGACTCGCCCTTGGCCGGTTTTTTTTCAACTGATCGATCGTCGAAATCACGAGCAATTTACGTACAGATAAAATTGTCAGGGCACCGGATAAGGCCGTACTAGTTCACTGACGCTGACCTCTGGACTTCGTATCTCTATTGATTTGATTGCGCGAGCGCTTAAAAATAACCAGCATATTTGACTGAGCATAATAATTAGGGGAAATACGGACAAAATGACATAGTGGGCTTATTTCGAAATTTGCGGGCTGTAGTAAGTTTACCGATACAGCAACACCTCACAGCTGCCATTTTTACAATTATGAGAGATGCCAAGCGCCATTGGCTTAGTCACATGGAAGTATCTAAATGCATGAGTGTGAACGTTTTTGGTGCCCACAAAAGTTTAGCATGGGTTTCTTCAGTTTTCTTGAGAATTATGTGAAGTAATTTGTGATTATTTTTACTAAAACTAATAGCGATTTGTCTTAATTTTACTATGATGCGCAATTACTTTAATTAAATATATTATGATATTTAATAATGTGTCTGTGTGTGTGTGTGTTATTTATTTAATGTGTCTAGTTTACATTTGGGCAAAATGACATATTGATTTAAAGTATTTAAACTAACACGATTTTCACTCATAATTTCAAAACTAACAGGGGACTTAATCGCGTTTCTTACGTTTATTTATGGCCTGACGTTTCGAACGTGACGTTACGTTCGTGGTCACAGGCAGACTGGTGAGTAATTGTATCAACATCTTCTTGCTAAATGCTTGATTTGCTTGAATGTTTGCTTGATTTTGCTTTCTGCAAAATGACATATTTACATATAGGTATAATGTTAAAGACCGTATCGTTAATTATGGGTAAAGATAAAACCTGGTCTAACTGTTGACATGTGTATTATTTTGTATAACTATGTTATATTTTAAGCCATATCTGATACTTACTTTACCACTTACTCTGTTTTACTTTTTTTATGGACTTATATAATGATGCTTTCAATACCGTCTAGCAAATATGATTTGAACAAGCATATCGAGCTTAATTTGAGACTATTTAATCAGTTAAATACTCTCAAATTAAGCTCGATAGGCTCCTTGGTAATTTAAAGAAACAAAAGGTTAACATGCTGCCAAAACATGCTATCTAAGTCTTCTTTTCATGATTGCTCAATTAATCATCCACATATCCCACTTTGACGTGGGCGAAATCATCGACAGTATCGATGGAGCCATATTACCAACATATTACCCAAAGATTGATTGATTGACGTAAGTATAAATAACGCTGGCACTGCGTGTGCTGTCATAATCTCTGCGAACTTTTCTTGGTCTAACTAACAACTGACGACATAGTATTGAATAATGGACTTACTAGCGACCGGCGATAGGCGACTGTTAATTATAGCGACCGGCGACTGACGACTGGCGAAGTGGCGACTAGCGACAATGACAAAACTCAGCTTAAAAGTACCGACAGACATCAGAATTGGGGAAGAGGTCGTTTGTATAGTGGCATGTAACGACGCGCGATTCAAGAAGAAAGTTCCCATTTGTTAGAATATTCGAGGATTATTCCATGAAAACATGAATGAAACACGGGACTAAAGAAGATTTAAGAAGATATATGTTCTTACAGCTGAAGTGTAAGTTTTATAATGAAACACGACATTAAATAATGATAGGCAAAAGGTATCTGGCCAGTCATATTATCGAACAAATTTAGAAGGTCTGAATAATGACATTAATGACAATGGTATCTAAGTTTTGGTTAACTAAGTCGGTCGCACGCCCCAAGGGTTCCGTAGCATTATTAATCATTTTTTTATGACATTTAAAGATCATTTTTTGATAATGATTACAACATAATATTTATTTTTATAATAGAAATATAAATATTTCAACAATCAAGGGAGGTCCCTATACAAAATACATAGGTAAGTATTTGTTTTTTGTTTTTATTGTAGCTCTATTACAGTGCTCTTTCTATCAAGCTCTATTACTTACCACAGTCTCGGTGGTCTGGGTATGATGTATGATATTCAAGGAAAATATACCTACTGCATAGTGCATACCTGACCACAATTTTATTTACAAAAACTAGTGAAGCGTGAGTTTGAAGGAAAAAATAAGCATAGTAAAAAAAATATGATAGTACGGAAGCCTCGCGGCGCGAGTACGATTCGTTCTTGGCCGGTTTTTTCCTAAAATAAACTTGTTATTTATTGATAAATCCCCGCGCAATAATAGATAACAGGGGCAGAGCCTCAACACGTCGACCGCAAAACATATGAGTATGTGTCTCTCTCTGACCTCTAATTTAATGAGTATGAAAGAAAGAGAAACCGTGATGTCTTTGTAAGAAGAATATGTTCATTTATAATGATAAGAACTGACATAATTATCAGTAACCTGTGACCTGTTAGTTAAAGTATAAGTTATGTACTTGTATCTATAGTGTTGTGTCGAATTTCATGAAAAATACCCGCGGCCGTACGTTGTGGGAGAACGATAAGTTTTTCATTCAGGTATGTACTCCCAACCCCATGGTGCCCAAAATACCCGCGGCCGTACGTTGTGGGAGAACGATAAGTTTTTCATTCAGGTATGTACTCCCAACCCCATGGTGCTCAAAATACCCGCGGTCGTACGTTGAGGGAGAACGATAAGTTTTTCATTCGGTATGTACTCTCAACCCCATGGTGCTCAAAATACCCGCGGCCGTACGTTGTGGGAGAACGATAAGTTTTTCATTCAGGTATGTACTCCCAACCCCATGGTGCTCAAAAGCGTTAGTTTGATCATCAAAGCACATAAAATACAGTGCATTTGTTAAGTAACACAATTTTCACAGAAGACACAGAACATTGCCTTTTATGCGTATTTAATTTTGCCCAATTTAATACACTGGTGGAATTGACCACCACCATTTATTTCTATTCAATAGTTTTGTATGACGATAAACAAAAGATAATCCTTGATATACAGTTATTTTTAGGGTTCCTTAAACCAAAGGGTAAAAACGGGACCCTATTACTAAGACTCCGCTGTCCGTCTGTCTGTCTGTCACCAGGCTGTATCTCATGAACCATGATAGCTAGACAGTTGAAATTTTCAAAGATGATGTATTTCTGTTGCCGCTACAACAACAAATACTAAAAAAGTACGGAACCCTCGGTGCGCGAGTCCGACTCGCACTTGTCCGATTTTTTTTAAATTTAAAGCGCTCAAATATCACCATTAATAAATAAAAAAACCGGCCAAGTTCTAGTCGGACTCGCGTTCCAAGGGTTCCGTACATTACACAATTTAAACAATATATTTTTTATGTGAAATGTCTTTAAAAAACCCGTAGGGGTCGGACCAAAAACTAAGTAATTAAGTCCGACTCACGCTTGACTGCACATTTCTAATAGGTTTTCCGGTGATCTATAGGTAAAGATCTATTTTGTGTATTTTTTTCAACATTTTTGACCCAGTAGTTTCGGAGATAAAGGGGGGAACGGTCATTTTTTGCCTATTTTCTTGAATAACTTCTAAACTATTTGTCTTAAAATTATAAAAAAAATATATTTGAGATTCTCACAATGAGCTCTTTCATTTGATATGTAACGCGATACAGTTTGAAAAACTTTATTTTTTAATTTTCTCATTTACCCCCCAAAAGTGGCCCCCGTGGGTAAAATTAATTTGATTACGTTACATGTCCATCTTTGGGTCACTAACTTACATATGTGTACCAAATTTCAACTAAATCGGTCCAGTAGTTTCGGAGAAAATAGGCTGTGACAGACGGACAGACAGACAGACCGACAGACAGACAAACGCACGAGTGATCCTATAAGGGTTCCGTTTTTTCCTTTTGAGGTACGGAACCCTAAAAGTACAAAGTTTCGGAGCAATCTAGCTAGTCGTTTTATGTCGTCGTTGTCGCATACGTTTGTATGGAGAACCGAGCTTGCCGGGGACTTAAGTAATTTGAAATAGGTATAAACCTATAAAGGTACACAATATTACGTATTTCAAATTACTCATGAATGTCACTGAGATCATAATATGGTCAATTGGTCATAAATTGTAATTAGGTTTATACAGAAGTAAAATCAACAAGTTACTAAATAATGTTACAAACGTCTTATGTCGGAATGAATCTAGGGGTCAAGAATCAAGTTATACATATGATACCTACTAGGAAGAAGCTCACAGTCGACTACAGTTCATGAAACTCCCTATTCAGAAATGAGATAATTCGACAGAATCTGGAAATTTACCTATGTCTATCCTGTCCTTAAAAACTAAACAAAAATTTGATATAATGTAGGTATTTGTTAAAGCGACAAATAAAAACCTGCGAAAATGTCAACTGTCTACCTATGAAAAAATCTATTTAAAAACTAAAATACACAATTTAAAAAAAACTACGCTTGTACTTACATGAAATCAAACGAAAAGAACAATCGAAATTAGTCAACAAGTCAGTACGGGGAAATTTAAATAGGTACTTATTACTGATTACTGCATATCTGATAGGTAATGTGTCGACACTGTTGACAGACTATTATGGCCATATTAGTATACTTTGATAACGAAGTAGGTATACACTCTCGCTCTTCCGTTAATAGACCACGAGCCAGGAACGGATTTCCATGAATAATCGCCCCCCGGGTGATAACTCGTATAGTGGTTAACGGCTATGTATGATTAACCCTCGTGGACGTCAGCTGCCGCTTCGTTGGTGGGTTGAGGAATAGCAGCCACCGAAACACGTAAAAAATATTTAGTCATCGCCTCCCGTTTGATACTTTGTCAGATGATATTTTACATGCTATTGCAAATTAAAAAAATGTCAGCCGGTTGTATCGCGGTGAAAAGGCCGTAAGCTTGTCACATAAACATGTAAAAAATACGTGCCGTACCCACGGATGTGCCGTACCTCATTATGATAGTGGTATTAAAATCATGAAACTGTACGTAGCGTTTCATCAGGCGTTTCAATAAACGCCTGCGTTTCCACGCACACTTTGCGGACATAAAATGGTAAGGTGGTAAGGTTCATCACAGAACTATATCAAGATAGAAGGAAAGAGCTCAGCAATTTGTATGGAGACCGAGCGTGTAACATTTTGCGTAGGTACTTTGACGTCACGAGCGTAATTTAGCGATGAGAAACATAAGCCGCGCGAAAACGATTCAAAAGCATCGATTCACAGATCGATTAGAACACGGCATCGATTCTAAAATATCGATAAGAACCGACAGAGGAAATGATAATTATTTTCGACAGAGGAAATGATAATTATTTTTGACAGAGGAAATGAGAAATCAGAATTTTAAATCGAAATAGTACATTTCGATGCTAGTGCGGAAAGTGTTTCATTACTTCATGAGTACCGAGATATCTTGCCACGAGCCGTAAGCGAGTAGCAAGACTCGGGACGAGTATCGAATGACATTTTTTAATACAGTTGCGAAAAAATAATAAAAACAACAAGTAAGGAATAAAAACAATATCGAATGTTGCCTTTGGAAACTTAAAACATACTTGCAGTAAGAAAAAACGCCTCTTCTTTGACAGGCGTTTTGGCAGATATTCCTACCTCTACCT
Source organism: Cydia strobilella (assembly GCF_947568885.1). NCBI lineage: Eukaryota > Metazoa > Arthropoda > Insecta > Lepidoptera > Tortricidae > Cydia > Cydia strobilella. The sequence continues at coordinate 15,911,866 of NC_086041.1, read as the reverse complement.
TCCATAGCTATTGCGTTACATTCAGACAACTTATTAAGAATGGGTTTTCAATATTCAATATTAAAAAATAAACGTGCTATAATGATGAAGAGATAAGTGATAAAATATGAAATGCGTATATTTTTCGTATTCTTACATTAACAGTATAGCACAATCGAATTAAGTCTAACCACGAAATCCTTCCAAAGATATGAAATTTGGTATGTATGTTAATTAAAGGTCTCTTTTTCATGTCCACACTATTTGACATTTGGGGACCTCGAGGAATCGCAGCCATCTTGGAAAATGTGTACCATCCTGGAGAAATTTACGTTTTACTCTAAATATACGTTCTCTATGAAAATATGGTGTAAGGCAACATTAAAGATTATTAAATTCTACACAAAAAAGTTGTCTTTGCGGACAAAATACATCTTATTATAGAAAATAATAGATGAATCCAGATTTAGCGCTTATACCCTTTCAGGGGATATTCTCTTAATATGAAACTTGGAGGAATATGAATTCCACTTTTGTCTATACATTTGTACACGTTCTACCCCAATATCAACATTTTACTCGACTGCGACTTAAACAGAAAGTAGGGTTATGGGTTTAAATACTGAAAATCAGTACACCCTGTAGCTCAGGATACTGAACGGATTTTTTTTTAAATGACATATCGGTAGATTCCTCTTGGCCTTCACAACCTGTTTACACTTGTTTTATTAAAGAAAAATCAATACAGCCGCCCTGAGAAGACGCCGAATATTAAATCATATTTTTACTTCTAGCGCCTAAACTATTGAGTGGATTTCAATAAAATAGACATCAGTAGATCCATAATTGGTACACGAGTGCTATGCAATACAAATTTACTAAAATAAATGGAGGAAAAATGTTTAGGACTTAAAAATGTGACTGCAAAAACAGATTTTAGGTCTTAAATGGGGTTTAAACAATAGTGACAGTAATGAAATTTGACACCTACAATTTCAGGGATCCCTGTTTGCGTATCATAAAATTGGAGCTTCGGGGACCACGGGGATCAAACGCCATCTTGAAAAGTATAAGTCTTATTTGGTCTTTTTTGGTTATATATATTTATATTGGACGCGAATCGTAATCCAATATAAATATATATAAACGTAAAAGTCCTGACTAACTGACTGACTCACTTAAATCAACGCCCAGCCCAAACCGTGGGACCTAGAGAGCTGAATTTTTCACAATAGATAGCTTTTATGACGATAGTATCCACTAAGAAGGGGTTTTTCAAAATTCATCCCCTAAGGTGGTGAAAAAGGGGTTGAAAGTTTGTATGATCATAAATTTTTTTGAGTGCGGGACTTGAAACTTTGTATGAAGGCATATTATTCAAAATACTAGAAAAGTAATTTCAGCTGTTTTGAAAATTCATCCCTTAAGGTGGTGAAAAAGGGGTAGAAAGTTTGTATGGAGGTCAAAAATTTTTTTAAGTGCGCGACTTGAATCTTTGCATAAAGGCATGTTATTAGAATACAAGAAAAGTGATTTCAGCGTGTTTAAAAATTCATCCTCTAAAGTGGTTAAAAAGGGGTTGAAATTTTGTCGTGGTCCTAATTTTATTTTAAGCTAGGTACTTGAAACTTCAAAGAAATATATATAATTAAAAGAGAAAAAAACTTATTTCAGCATTATTGAAAATTCATCCCCCAAGGTGGTAAAAATGGGGTTGAAAGTTTGTATGGAGATCAAATATTTTATTGAGTGCGGGAATTGAATTTTTGTATAAATACAAGAAAAGTAATGTAAGCGTTTTTAAATATTCATCCCCTAAAAGGGTTAAAAAGGGGTTCAAATTGAATCTATTACAAATGCTTTGAAACTTCTTAGAAAGGCATTGTATAAGATTCCAAAAAAGTTATTTCAACGTTCTAAAAATTCAACCCCTAACGGGGTTAAAAGGGGATGTAAGTTTATATGTGGTACAAATTTTCTTTTAAGCTAGGAACTTGAAACTTGGTAAAAAGGGCATTATATTAAAATAGACGAAAATTGATTACTTACACCGTTTTTGAAAAGTTTGTATTAATAGTTTCGGGAGCGATTTTTTTTAAATAGTGGACTTGTAAATCTTCTAAGAGAGACGAGAGGGATTATATCGAGAACATTTTTTTTCAGCTAGGGTCTTAAAACTTCGTAGTTTGTGAAAGACAAATTTCATGCGTTGTATAATTATTAACAAATGATTAACCGTCCCTACTGATATCTTTTGCTGCATAATGTTCTATATTATGCTCATGTAGAATATATAACCACCAATATACAAATCCACGCGTACGAAGTCGCGGGCAACAGCTAGTTTATATATACTCGTATAAACGTAAAAGTCCTGACTGACTCACTTAAATCAACGCCCAGCCCAAACCGTTGGACCTAGAGAGCTGAATTTTCCGCAATAGGTAGTTTTTATAACGTTAGTATCCACTAAGAAGGGGTTTTTCAAAATTCATCCCCTAAGGGGATATAAGGGTCCAAAGTTTTTATGGGGTTCAAGTTTTATTTTAAGCTATGAATTCGAACCTTGAGTAAAAGATATAAGTATTATTAAAAAACAAGAAAACTAATTTCAGCGTTTTAAAAAATTCATCCCCTAAGGTGGTAAAAAAGGGGTTAAAAGTTTGTATGGAGATCAAAAATTTTATCAAATGCGGGACTTAAAACTTTGTATATGGCCATATTATTAGAATACAGGAAAAGTAATTTCAGCGTTTTAAAAAATTCATCCCCTAAAAGGGTTAAAAAGGGGATGAAAGTTTGTCTTGGGGTTCAAACTTTATTATAAGCTAGGAACTTGAAACTTTGCAAAAAGGTATTATATATTAAAAAGCAAGAAAACTAATTTTAGCGTTTTTAAAAATTCATCCCCCAAGGTGGTGAAAAGGGGGTTGAAAGTTTGTATGGAGATCAACCATTTTATTGAGTGCGGGATTTAAATCTTTGTGTAAAGGTATATTATTAGCATAGAAGAAAAGTAATTTCAGCGATTTTAAAAATTCACCCCTTAAAGGGGTTGAAAAGAGATTGAAAATTTGTATAGGGTTCAAATTTTATTTTAAGCTAGGAATTAGAAATTTCGTTAAAAGGTATATCATTAAAAGAGTAGAAAACTGATTTTAGCGTTTTTGAAAATTCATCCCCCAAGGTGCTGAAAAGGGGGTTGAAAGTTTGTATGGAGATCAAACATTTCTTTGAGTGCGGGACTTGAATCTTTGTATTAGAATACAAGAAAAGTGATTTCAGCGTTTTTAAAAAGTCATTACGTAAAGTGGTTAAAAAGGGGTGGAAAATTTGTAGGGTCGTAATTTTATTTTAAGCTAGGTACTTGAAACTTCGTAGAAAGGTATTTAATTAAAAGGGAATTAATACCAATACATAAGGATGGGGATAGAAAGGATGTCAGCAATTTTAGGCCGATCTCGGTCCTACCTTCAATTTCTAAAATAATGGAAAAGTTAATAAACAATCGGTTAATCAAACATTTAAATAAATTTAACCTCCTATCACCCCGGCAATTTGGCTTTCGAAAAGGGAAAAGTACTGAAATGGCAGTATTAGAGTTAACAAATTCTATTACGAAACACTTAGATAGTAAAAAGAAAACTTTAGGCATATTTCTTGATCTAAAAAAAGCATTTGACGCTATATCTATCCCCATCCTTATACAAAAACTAGAAATTATGGGTATTCGTGGACAATTCTTAAATCTAATTTCTAGCTACTTGAATAACAGGACGCAACGAGTTAAACTCAACAATGATGTTTACAGCGCTGATGAACCCTCCAACCAATACGGCATCCCCCAAGGAGGTGTCTTAGGACCAACCCTTTTTCTGACTTACATCAATGACCTGACCAATATTCAACTTAATAATAGGCTGGTCTCTTACGCAGATGATACTGCGCTCTTGTTCCATGGAGATAGCTGGGAGGAGGTTTACACCTGTGCTGAGGCTGGACTGACTAGAGTAATAACATGGCTACAAACGAATTTACTCACATTAAACATTAACAAAACGAATTACATTACATTCTCAATCTTAAACTCTTCTCAACCTGATAAAACTAAATTTAATTTAACTGGCCATACATGTAAAAGCCAAGAAACTAATACGTGATCCTGCTCTAGCCTAATTCATGTTGACTCCACTAAATACTTGGGTATCCATATAGACCAACTTCTTTCATGGAACAAACAAATTGATATTACCGCTAATCGAATTAGAAAACTGATATGGTTATTTAAATATCTTAGACAAGTATCCGATAGGGTTCTATTATCTTACATTTATAAAACACTTGTGCAATCTATTGTACTTTATTGCCTGCCTGTTTGGGGCGGTACCCACAAAAATAAACTCATAGTTCTGGAACGGGCCCAGCGATTAATCCTCAAAGTACTTCTAGGCAAAAATATACGTTACAGCACCACTGATGTCTATAAAGATGCTGATGTTCTAACTGTGAGACAGTTATATATCTTAAATTGTATTCTAAAAGTTCATAAAAGTATAAAACCAGATGTTAAAAAAACGTATACTCAGTTATAAATCAACTAAGTATTGGTAGGACTTATTTTGCTAAAAGGCAATTTAATACAATATCTATTCATCTTTACAACAAAGCGAACAGATTTATTAGTATTTACAATAAATCATATAACGAGTGTAAAATAAAGACTACGATATGGTTAAAAAGTAAAACATACGAAGAAACCGAAACAATGATACCTTGACCTTTATCAAAATTAAATTAAATTAAATATTCGTTTATTTCAGGCCAGGGGCCCATAAAAATGTTGTTAGTAACAATGCCTAAGTCTATATTAGTATATACAACAAGTAATAACAATTAAATCCTCATTGATTAAAAGAAAATTCAAATAAATACTACAAAAATTAATAATTACAAAAAAAAAAAAATTCACAAAATAAAAATTTACACAAGCCCAAGCATTATTTGCCTCCATTTGTCATAAATGGGGCAGTCAAACCTATACGCAAACAGCCCCAGGATGCTGTTGCTGCTGCCCCGAACGCAACTGAGTAGAGAGGCCACTTTCTTGCGGATAATGGCGTGGAACCCATCCGTGTGCGCCTCCGCGAACATACCTGACGCGCTACAGAACCGGGGCAGCTGCATCAGCATCCTGAAAATGTTGTTGTATTGGATGCGCAGAACATTGGCAGCCTTACGGGTGTATGTCACCCACAGACTGCTCGCGTAAAAAGATTGGCAATATGCCTTGAAAAGTGCCACTTTAACCGGCTTAGAGCATTGAGCAAATCTGCGAGCAATCATGTTACCCCTGACTGCCAGCGCTCTACGCTCCCTTTCAAGGTCACTGTCATCTTTCAGGTCTTCGGTGACTACATGACCTAAATATTTAAATTTAGTCACCACCTGAAGAGCGCTGCCGATCAGCTTAATGGTCGGAACATTCATCGGCTTGACTTTACCGCTCTTAAACACAAGCACTTCACTCTTGTCCGAGTTATATTTGAGCCCGTGTTCCGTCGCATAGGCTTCACAAATAGCGACGAGTTCTCTGATTGACCTCACCGACGGCCCCAACAACACCATATCATCCGCATAGCTAATATTGTTAACGCAAGTATTGTCTATATGACAGCCTGTATGAGTGTTGCTGAGCTCGCCTATGAGGTCGTTGACATATAGGTTGAAAAGCAGTGGAGACGTGAGTCCCCCCTGCCTCACACCACATTTCATGCCATACGAGTCTGACAAAGCCGAGCCCCACCTCACCTGATTCTGTTAATGACCGTACCAGTACCTCAGGATAGATATACATTCAGCCGGTACACCCGCGCCCTCAAGTTTGTCCCATAGCTTGCTATATAATACGGTATCAAAAGCTTTTGACAAATCTAGAAAACACGCGTATACCGGTGAGTTCCTCTCTGTGTAATACTTGACAGTCCCTTTGAGACACAAAATTGCCGATTCTGTAGACAACCCAGCCCGGAACCCGAACTGGGCATCATGCAATCTTATATGCCGCAAAAGAATGTCATTTAATAGGGCATCAAACACCTTAGCGAGGATGGTAGCAAGTGAGATAGGTCTGTAATTAGCAATGCTGGTCACATCGCCAGTTTTGTTCTTTATTATGGGGACTAAAATCGTCTTCGACATCTCACTAGGCACGAAACCATGCCCCAAACATAAATTAAGTAAAAGAGCGAGAACCCTAGGCAAATGCACCCCCGTGTGTTTCAAGTGCTCAATGCTGAGGCTGTCGTGACCCGGTGATTTCCCGCGCTTCATTCCTTGTATAACCTTATTAACCTGCTTGGCCGTGAATACGACAGAACGACCAGTCACACTCAGCTCAGCATTGACCGCCCGAACCGTAGTGCCCTGCCCGTGCATGTTAGCTCCGACGCTAAAATACCGTTTAAACAAGTTAGCGATATCATTAGAGTCACTTATACCTTCTATAAGTAGGTTGGCCCGGCTTAACATATAACTTGTTCGTCTGTTTCCAATTTTTTTTTTAATCTTTACTAGCATGCAAAGAAGCTAGACTATCCATTTTTAGCTGTTCCTGTCTATCTTGGCACCATTTTAACCTGCGTTTAAAAACCTTTCTACTTTCACACATATTGAGATACACTGGACCACAAGTGGGTTTCCCAGCTTGGACCCAGGTAAGAAAATGCAGCCGAGCCTCCCTATGATAACGAGCCACATATTTATTTCAGCCAGAGATGTAACCACCTCTTCTCTGCGGTTTTCTTTGCCAGTAACACGCACTAGCCGCATTTGACAATATTGCTATGACATCACAATACATATTATGCAGCAAATTTCTATGACCTTCACAAGCACAAACACCATCAGCACACTGTGTAAGTTCAGATGGGAAATCAATTTTCTTCAACTCTTTATCACACAGTCTCTGATAAAGTTCCACCTGTTCAGGTTTTCTTTCGCCCCAAATAACTCTATTTATTTTATTGTTAATAGGGCAACTCAATTTCGACTTAACTCTAAATAGGTTACACTGTACAAATAGGGGCAAGTGGTCTGACCACATAACGTCATCTTTTATCCACACACTTTTGACTGACTGTAAGGCCGCGCTGGTAGTAATACAGTGATCTAGCCATCTGGTAGACCCGTGTGCCTCGCTCACAGAAGTAAATGTCCCAGAGCCATGCCCTAGCAGGTCCATATCCACACAACTTAGACCTTGATCTTCACAAAAAGCTAACATTTCATTGCAAAACCGTTCTTTAGGGTGCGCGTTAAAATCTCCCATTATGTAGGTACACAGCCTCAGTGTCAATTTGATCAGTTATAACAGAGTTAATTATACCTAAACATTCCGTGATCTCGGGTAAATTCTCTAAACTGTTCGTTGGCATGTAGACGCTGAAAAATAACACTGACCTCTTACTGTCATTTTCACAGCCGCCACTCTCGCACTATTACAGTTAATAACACTTACTGAGTCGAAAGTAGATTTTCGCCATATTTATCGCACCGGATCCGAGATTTGCACGACTCATGCGACCATACACACATACACTCTTACACACTTACTATTCTACCTAATTAAGATCTTTACCCTCTTTATTTGAAATGTAAGGTTACACACCTTATGTAAAATCAAAATGTATATATGTATGTACGTGTGTATGTATGCATATACATGTATAGTGTATGTGTGTGTATATGTATATGTATGTATGTGTTTATGTATATATATATATACATATATATATATATATATGTGTGTGTGTGTGTGTGTGTGTGTGTGTGTGTGTGTGTGTGTGTGTGTGTGTGTGTGTGTGTGTGTGTGTGTATATATGTGTGTGTATTGTATATGTTTATATATATTATATTATAATTACAACCGTGAACGCTTAATGCACCTACACCGACAGGAAAAAAAAAAACATTAGAACTATCAATTCTTGTAATGTTTAGTTTTAGTTATAATACTTATAATATTGTCAAACCTATTTTTTAAATTTTTTTCTCACCTTTGTATGAAAGAACAAGTGTCAAACTTAAAAGGAGGATTCGACACCCAGGATAAACCTTTTTAAAAAATAAACGAATTTTGAATAATTTTTTTTGAATTAAACTTATTTCAGCATTTTTGAAAATTCATCCCCCAAGGTGGTAAAAAAGGGGTTGAAAGTTTGTATGGAGATCAAACCTTTTTTTGAGTACAGGACTTCAGTCTTTGTATAAAGGCATATTATTAGAATACAAGAAAAGTAATTTAAGCGTTTTTAAATATTCATGCCCTAAAAGGGTTAAAAAGGGGTTGAAAGTTTGAATCCATTACAAATGCTTATTGAAACTTCTTAGAAAGGCATTGTATAATATTACAAAAAAAAGTTATTTCAACGTTCTTAATAATTCAACCCCTAAGGAGGTTAAAAAGGGGATGTAAGTTTATATGTAGTAAAAGTTTTCGTTTAAGCTAGGAACATGAAACTTGGTAAAAGGGCATTATATTAAAATAGACGAAAACTGATTGCACTGATTTGAAAAGTTTGTATTATTAAAGTTTGCATCGGGAGTATTCGGGAGCGAACATTTTTTTTTAATAGTGCACTTGAAAATCTAAGTGTTGAGAGGGATTATATCGAGAACAATTTTTTTTCAGTTAGGGGCTTGAAACTTCGTACTTTGTGAAAGACAAATTTGTATGCGTTGCGTGCGTAATGCGTTGTATTTTATTAACAAATGATTAACCGTCCCTACTGATATCTTTTGCTGCATAATGTTCTATGCTCATGCTGTAAAATATATAACCACCAACATACAATAAATCCACGCGTACGAAGTCGCGGGCAACAGCTAGTAGTTTATAAGTACGGTATAGTCATCGTCATCTCATATGATACCTACTTCAAATGAAGTCGTTGGCGGCAGGTAGGCGTTTTATGTGAATTTAAACTCTAACCATAAAAACATAAGTGTCACCGACTGTATTACATTAGAATAGCATTGAGTCACCCACGTTCGCGTTGTGGTTTCATTCATGTCAGTGTGATCCGAATCCGAACTGCGTTCAGCGCAGCGCTGGCTAAACCCATTTCAAATAAGTCAATGCTGTATTATATATATATTCGTATATATTAAAATACGCACTACTTAGTTTTGTTTTTGTTAGATAATGTGTAAAACAAAACAGTTGTAATGTTTGTTTTCGAGCTACGAATATTTGTGAAGTGTTGAAAATAGTAGTTTTACCATTGGATTGCCTGGATTATTGCATAAACATTGAAAAGGCGTGGTGAGTGCTGTAACTGAAATATTTATATACTTAATTGAAACAACGGGGAATAACTGTGGTCCTTGCTCGTGCCGAGCGGCATCCAGCGCGCAGCATGGTTTCCCCTATCACTAAGTCCGTCACTTTCGCACTCACATACTTGTTAGAACGTGACAGGCATAGTGATAAGCGTACCGTGCTACGACTGCTCGCACGCGTTATCACGTTATGAGTTATTATAATTTTATTCCACACAACTACATAGGTATAAACATGCTGATGCCGAAAACACTGATACTCATGCTCAATGTATTTAACTTTCTAGCGGAAGCCGCTCGACCCCAATTACAAAGAAAAACCGCAAATCGAATTACAGGTTAGCCGTTTGGCACACGCATACTAGAGGTCAAAACAAAATTTTTGACCCGCAGTTCCTAAAAAAAATTCCCGGGGGTGGGGGGGGGGGCTTGTGGTAAAACATTATTTTTTTTTGTATGGAAAAAAAATCCAAAACCTATCGTGTGTGGTATCATACGAAAGGGCTTTTTGAGGCGATTCTAAAAATATATCACATAATTACATTTCGGCCATTTTTTTTAAATTAATACAAAAATAATTTTCGAAACATACCAAGTTTGGGCTCCTCCAGATACGAAATGACTGATTTTTTTTGTACAATATACCACAAATGATACGATATACGTGATATCCTCATATCCAACCCCAAAAAAGCAATTTTGAAAATAATATCATTAACATTTTTTTTTTAATTTCTACTTCAATACCTATTTTACGAGACTTATGGAACTGTACTGTACTGTACTGCAGATACGGTACATATTAATCATAAAATGATACGTAATATCCATATATCGAACGGGAAATACCTCTTTAACCCTTTAACTGCGCCTTTTCATCAGTTGGTATAGTTTGTTTTGTTCTTGACACAAAATATCAAGATTGTATCCTTCAGGTAGGATTTTTTTTACGAACTGCGGGTCAAAAAATTTGTTTTGACCTCTAGTATGCGTGTGCCAAACGGCTAACCTGTACATCGATTTGCGGTTTTTTTATTCGAACGGGTTACACTATTCGGCGCGATTCGGTAAATGAATTAGAGATTCACTAGATATGAAATAATAATGATATGTGACGTTCCATGGGTAAAGGTACCTTATGGCGGTTGGCGTTTAGATACGCTATTATTAACGCCGCAATAATTCATATCTAGTGAATCTCTAATTTATTTCCCGAATCGCGCCGCTAATTATGTTCGTATTAAAGTGACAACCGGTTATCAATTTTTGAGACACGAAGTTTCGAATTGATGCGAGGAATTTAACTCATTTGATTGATTCTGAAACATTTTTCCTTAAGAATCGTAGCGTGGTTTCAATTAACTCATGGTTTTATAAATCATAAATCATAATACTAGTCGTTGGGTAAGACCTCCAGTTAATGAATACTTAAGCAATTTTCCAGTTTTGAAAATTAATTTCTCTGCATTCATTAATAATTAAAATAATTACTAGCCATTTAATCAATCCTCATTTAATAAGCAAGAATGCAATTTCTGCGATATTTAATTACTAGCTGTGCCCGCGGCTTCGCCTGCGTGGAATTCGGTCTGTGTCAGTAAGCGGCTAATTCACCCCTAATTTATCTCCCTCTCCCCTGGAGGCGGAACTTGAAGTAAAGTTGACAGATGGATACGCTAGAGGACTGTAGTCCAGATAAAATATTATAAAATTAGGTACCACTAAATAAAACTACACTCCAAAATCAATTTTTTTTTTGCCCTTATTCAAAATTTTGACGTGATTTAAACGACATAGAGTAGTAGGTGTATATCGAACGATACAGTACCATTTTTGTATTTTTACGTCCTTAACTGTACCTATCCAAATCATGTCCATGGCAAATATCATCCAAATCGTTCCTCCAGTCAAATCAGTTTAAGCATGACGCCGGCGGAGCGCAGCGTCTGCCCATACGACTTGTTGATGGTCATGGCGAAGCAGACACTCACGGGGACCTGTAGGCGCTTGAAGCGGAACGGGAAGTTGCTCGGGATGAGCGGGATGCGCGGGATGAACACGGCTTCTCTGGCGCCACACTCCGTTAGAATCTGCGCCTACATATGTATTGCGTACGATGTCTTTGGGATCACAATCGAGACTCGCGCTGGCTTGCCGTTTCAGCCGAAAGCGAAGCGACCTGCCTGGCTAGAGCGCCACTGACCGTGGTCTTTTTTCAGACTCCTAAGACCGTGCCTGAGCCTCAATGCGTCAATGCGAGACTTTCTCGAAAGATTCGATTTTTTTCGGGAAGGCATGGTAACACGTATAAGTCCCAAATCGTTTGATAATTACTCCGCAAACGACATAGAAAAATGTTTTTTTTTTTTAAAGTACCCACCTTCGTGGCCATTATTAAGAGGAAAGGGCACGGCCGCTTCTCCATACAAACGCAGTCTCCACTTTCCTCTATCATTATGAAAATATTTTTAGGTACATAATTTGAAGTATATTTACCATAGCTAAATGCTACGTTTTCTACGTTTGACTTTTTTAGACTTTTTGATTATTGTAAAAATTAGGAGCGATAATTTTTAAGAAAAAAAAACCGACTTCAATGGGGGATGCCGCTGAAAGTTCACTTATTGTTGATGGTGCACTCTTAGATTCCAGATAATGAAATGAAAAAAAACAGCATATTTTGCCTTATTATGTAGAAAAGGAGGTAAAACAACCCACTTTTCTAGTAGTATTTCGTTTTTGTAAGGGTCGCAGTTCTAACCTAACCTACTTTTCTGATAGCATTTATTTTGCAAGGGTCACAGCTCTAACCTAACCTAACCTACTTTTCTGATAGTAGTTCTGTTCTGTGAGAATCGCAGTTCAAAACCCACCCACCAACCTAACCCACTTTTCTAGTAGCATTTCCGGGTCCGAGTCTGGGTCCGGATCCGAGTCCGGGTCCGTATCCGGCTGTCCGGGTCCAAGTTTGGGTCAGAGTTCGGTCCGGGTCCATTCTAATCATCATCAGCAGTTCCACCTCATCAAATGTCACTTTTTTTAATGTAAATATGCTGGATTTGTTAAATACAAATACAAATGTTTATTTCATAGAATATGGTACAAAGATGGTCAAATTACAATAAGTGCGGCATATTCTATATTTATTGCGGTTGTTGATGAAAATACAAAAATTACTATATGTATGCATTTCACATTTGAGGAGTTCCATCGGTTCCTCGTGGGTCTCATCATCAGAACTCGAGCTTGACAAAAATATGTCTTAAAAACTTAAGTTGCTTAACAAACGTAAAGAAGAGGACAAATCGCCAAACGTAAACTATGCGTCATTAAAGAGTTCCATTCTGATCATCATCAGCAGTTCCACTTCATCAAATGTCACTTTTTAAAATGGAAATGCTGGATTTGTTGATATAAATACAAAAATCACTATATGTATGCCTTTCACATTTGAGGAGTTCCCTCGATTCCTCATGGATCCCATCATCAGAACTCGAGCTTGACAAAAATGTTTCTTGAAAACCTAACTTGCTTAACAAACATAACGAAATGCTCTTTCGGCATATCACGGGTATGTGTCATCCCTATTGAGATATGGTTTGACTATATGGGGGAACTCAGTCGATGCTGATATAATATTTAAAACACAAAAAAAATGTGTAAGGTCTCTATCTGGGGCTTGGTATCTGGATCACTGCAGACCTTTATTTAGGCACAATATGTACTTTTGTCAAAAAGCACCCCACATGTTTTGAAACTATCACCATGAGGTCTCAAAGAGGTACCCATCGACATAATCTGTACATGCCCAGGACAAACCTTTCACTGAGCAGAAAAAACGTGCATTACATGGCAATACAATTATTTAATACTTTTACTGACGATTTTAAAGCCCTTCCAATAAAACTATTAAAAAAAAATTATTTGACCATTTGATAGAGAACTGTTATTATTCAATTGATGAATTTTTGACACTATGTAAATTATAGGTTATAGATTTTACATTGTTTGACTATTGATACATTTATAATGCTCTATAATTATTGAATATTTTCACATTAGACAAATTGTAATCTTAAATTATATATACAATTTATGATTTTATTATTTATTATTAATTGTACTTTTATTATTTTTCAATGTGACATTTTATTTTAATGGAGGTTTAATATTAGTTAGTAATTTAAGAATATTTGTACGCCATGTATTATGGTAAATCAAGGACTGGAAACAATATTATGTAACAACAATTTATACCCTTTTTTGCACAAATAAACTATTCTATTCTATTCGAAGAGGACAAATCGCCAAACGTGAACTATGCGTCATTGAAGAGTTCCGTTCTGATCATCATCAGCAGTTCCACTTCATCAAATGTCACTTTTTTAAATGTAAGTGCTTGATTTGTTGATGAAAATACTAAAATCACTATATGTATGCCTTTAACATTTGAGGAGTTCCCTCGATTCCTCATGGATCCCATCATCACAACTGCTTTTTGAAAAAAACGGGACCAATCTGTATATATACACTTACAATCAAAAAAAGAATTTTCAAAATCGATCCAGAAATGACGGAGTTATGGAGTAACAAACATTAAAAAAAAAACATACAACCGAATTGATAACCTCCTCCTTTGAAATCTTGAAGTCGGTTAAAAAACTGATTTCAGGCAAATTTTTTAATGCTTCTAACTTTTATAATAGGTAATTAAAAATTCCAAAAACACAAACGTACACGGGACATAGCTGTGGTTTATACACAACTAATTGTGTCAAAATATTTTGAATGATGTAGGGGGGTGGGGATGTTTAAGATTAGGTTCTAAGTTGTTAAGTATCATTTCCAACTAAATCAAAAGACGTATACGTAGATTTCATGTAAATCAGTTCAGGCGGTTATTGATTCCCCTACAATATTACACCTTCCTTTTCAGTTTTAAGGTAATTTTTTTTGGATAAAAACTACCCTATGTTTTTCTATGGGACTCTATACCAAATTGTATCTAAATCGATTCAGCGGTTATTGAATCTCATACGAATTTCCACCTCCCTTTTCATACCCTTAAGGGATGACGTTTGAGATTAAAACTTTCCTATGCTCTTCCCTAGGACTCAAACTATCTCTATACCATAAACTAAATTGGTTCAGCGGTTTAAGCGTGAAGAGGAATTTAAAAAAAGTATTATATTTTCATATTTTTTGTGTTTTCACTCCGGAATGGTGTCATTTTGATATCATAAATGAATTCGGCATACCCGATTTATACAAAAAAGATACCTAACTTGGCCTAGTAGCTTAAATGATATAGTTATCAAGATAAAGTTTTTAACCCCTTTTTCATCATGGTTCATGTTATACTCATGTCCCAGAGCCTAACTAGCGCCACCGGAGAGATTAGGAACTATTATTTAAAGCTTAACGCGGTCACTTTTACAACAATTTTGCCATAAGAGATTGCGATCCTTTCTATACCATCCATAACCATTACGTTTACATTTAGAAAAAAATTCAATCTTGGCGACACCAGTAAATAAACACACCGTTCATTTACTGGTTTGAGAACATTTGATAAGCCCGTAATGGAACTGTAAAAAATAAAGACGTAAACGCAGCATAAGCCAACAAAATGTACATTTATAGAAGGTTTAACTCTTAATCTAACTAAATAACAAAACTTTCTAAAGGGCAACATTAAATAAGCACTTCATGTGTTGTTCAAAACGTACACTGAACTTACTTGAGATCTAATTATTCCATACAAAAGCTCAAAACTAGAAACACGTAAACTTCAAACGCCAGTCATATTTGAACTGGTCGAAAATAAATTTATCACGTGTTGCCATTGCACAGAAAACAGAGTTCTTAATAAGAAAAAAAAATACGACGTAGTAGAAATGGCTATATTTCTTATTTTAGACAAAAAACGTAATTTTGTTCATTCACTTCACCTCCCGGTGTTCAACCACTGGAGGGTTTACCCTACACCTCGAACTGAGAACTCGCTATT
The DNA here is from genome assembly GCF_947568885.1 of Cydia strobilella. Lineage (NCBI taxonomy): Eukaryota > Metazoa > Arthropoda > Insecta > Lepidoptera > Tortricidae > Cydia > Cydia strobilella. Next base: position 15,896,538 of record NC_086041.1, on the reverse strand, counting down.
CGCCAAAAATTCTACAGACTAGATTCATAGACATCTGTTCACCTCCGGCTGTCGAAGCAACCTGAAGACTGCCGAAGCTTCCCAAAGACAAGCCTGGGAGTCTTTAGATACGCCTAAGTTACTCTGCCTAAGTATCCCGACGACTGTCAAGGTTAGGCCCCTTAGGCATGCCGCAGCTGCCGAGCTGTGCCGTGCCTTCCAAAGAAAACCTGGGTTCGAAGAATCTTAGTTTTAAAATATTTATCAGTACGGTTTTTACTCACTATTATTTTTAGTCGCTTTTGGCGACATGTTTCGGATTCTTTGGGAATCCATCCTCAGGCACGAGTGTCCGCGGCGGTTGTACGTCGTGCACTGCCCGCGCCGCCCGCCTCGTCGATCGTTGCGCACGCGCTGATGGGGCGGAGGCGGGGGGCGCGGGGCAGTCCGCAGATGGAGTCGTCAAGTGAAGCCAAAAGCGACTAAAAATAATAGTGAGTAAAAACCGTACTGATAAATATTTTGACATATGTCTCACGATAGTTTAAGTGCAATCTTAGTTTTATTTTGAGTATGTCGACTGGGACTCGTGTCGGAGGCCAAGACTCATTTTGGGTCGCTGCGCCATTAAGTAAGTATGTCGACTGGGAGCTCGAGAGAAGAGAAGAGATAGTAAATATTCGATAAAAGACCGACGATTCTGTCATTTTTCGATATATTCGTGTAGTGTTTCATATTCACGCAAAATTTGCTTATTTGGAAATATTAGCAAAAGCCTTTATGAAATATTCCTGCTTCGTGTCAATACATGAAATTAATGTAATCACTTGTAACTTATACTAGAGCGGTACTGTCATAGTAAATTTTGTAACCCCAGTAAATTCACTGCCATCTGTCGACACACTTTAAAACTAAAAATGAAGATTTATAAAAATACGATAAAATGTATTTAAATATGGATAAATAATTTTTTATATTTGTATTAATTATTTTTATGATTTTGACCCATGTTCTTTCACTGATATGCGTTAAAATTGTTAAATAACAAACGAAACCGTCAACGCCATCTATACGACAGTAGGCCAAAGCTAGTAGCGCCCTCTGAACGAGAATCAAATTTTCTTGATTTTCGAGGCACGTTTTTTCCTTAGTCTGTATCTATCTATTACGGAGTTATATCTATCTTTTCTTGTACACACTTCATCATGTAAGAGATTGGTAGGTTTGTACTTGTAGGTAGATACATATTACTTACGTAAAGGACGTTACGTTTTGCTATGGGCTATCGTTTTAGAGTTATTTACGAAAAACTAAAAAAAATCGACAGTACAAATTATAAGTAACTTCCCACTTTAATATATTTTAAATATTGATCCTAGCGAAAAAGTGTACTAAATGTTTTTTGTAGAAAATTTTGTGTAGATTACTTATGTAATAGAACATTTTTTGCTACGGACCACCGTTTAAGAGTTATTTATGAAAAACTATAAAAAGAGATAAAGTCTGGTATCAGTCATGATAATTGTATCTTGTTCCCAGTTAGCCGTAGGACATCATGTCAAGCTCGAAGCCATACGCCACCATCACAGAGCAGCCTGCGGGCAAGTCGCAGAGGTAAGATATAACCATACAATTTACACTATTGTTAAGTTGTCCCATTTACTTGGAGTTGACGCAGCATTCATTATTAACATCCTCTATTTTCATATCGTCTCTCGCACAGTCCATCCACCTTTTCCTTGGTTGGCTTTTCTCTTAGAGCTCTTTCCCACTGACGTCCAGTTTTTTGCGGGTACGGTTTTCTGCAGGATCCCGTTTTTAAGAATAAGAAAGAATAATAATAAGAAAACATTTATTGCAACGCAAAAAAGAGAGATTACAGGAATATATTTACAAATAACATTAACAATTGTCATGCGCGAAAAAAGGAACGGGCTCAGCATATGCTGCGCCAGCCATTTCTATAGGCGGAAACATGCCCTTTACTTTTGTGCTATATGTGTGCAACTTTTAAGTTTCAATTTATATTTATATTCGTTCCGTATCTGATAACACCTCCAATCTCTTTCTATCCGTCACATTTAATGGCATAGAGGTTTACGTATATACTTTCTCAAACATGCAATGAAATGTCGTCCTTACGTGCGTTATAACTGCAGGCTTCAAAGTATCACGTTTCGGGCGGAGCAACACGAGAGAACTGTAAAGGAATTTCATACAAAATTGAAGGCCTAGGGCGGGAAGTAATTTTTAGGGTTCCGTACCTAAAGGGTAAAAACGGGACTATTACTAAGATTCCGCTATCTGTCTGTCCGTCCGTCTGTCACCAGGCTGTATCTCATGAACCGTGATAGCTAGACAGTTGAAATTTTTACAGATGATGTATTTCTGTTGCCGCTATAACAACAAATACTAAAAACAGAATAAAATAAACATTTAAGTGGGGCTCCCATACAATAAACGTGGTTTTTGTTGCCGTTTTTTGCGTTGTGGTACGGAACCCTTCGTGCGCGAGTCCGACTCGCACTTGGCCGGTTTTTTTTTTAAATTTCAATGTAAACATGGCGTCTGTGTTCATGAACAGGCTAAACAGCATATTTTTTTTTCATCTTTATAGGACTGTATCTCCTAAACCGTGCGTCGTAGCCTCTTAGCGCAAAAATAATCAAATTTCGTTCTCCTTTAAGATACCCCTATTTATTCTTTAAAAAAAAAAACAAGAAAAAAAGAAAAAAAAATCTTTATAGGGATGTATCTCCTAAACCTGTGTCTTAGCGCAAAAATAATAAAATTTTCTATCTGTGCCTGGCCAGAAGCTTAGTCATCATTGGCCTTATCATTGGCCTTATCGTCTGTTGCAGACGATTTATGTTGTAACACCGGAGAGACACCGTTTTTGATGGCTAAAAAGACCGATGCGAGACCGACATGACCTACCGCAGGCCTGACAAGAGAAGCTTGCGGAAAACGGTACTAAAACGTCTTGACGTCGTTTTTGCCTCTTGTCAGCGAGTGCGGCGAACCAGGACTCATCACAATACTTGCGACCCTCCAAAACGCCTTTGCGCCACTCCGTCCGTTGTTCTGCGAGCCTCTCCCAGTCACGGTGGTCGATATGGAAGGCAATCATGTCCCTCTTTACGCAATCTTTAAAGCGAAGCAATGGTCTTCCAACGTTACGTTTTGCGTTCGCAACCGCACCAAGAAGAACACGACGAGGTAGTCGAGAGGGTTCCATCCTGTGCACATGCCCTAGCCAACGCAGGCGTCTCTGTTTGAGAAACGCGGTTAAGCTAGGCAGCTGTGCAATTTCTAAAACCCTTTCGTTTGTCACCCTGTCTTGCCATGATATACTCAAGATCTTACGAAGGCAACGCATGTAGAAAGAGTTTAAACGACGTTCTATTTTTGCATACGTCGTCCAGGTTTCAGCTCCGTACAAGAGCATGCTTAATATAGAAGCCTGAAAGACCAACATTTTGGTCTTGGATGTAAGGTGCTTATTTTGCCATACTCTTGTACTAAGCTTTCCGAACGTGGTCGCCGCTTTACCGATACGAATGTCGACCTCCGCATCTAGCGAGAGGTTGCTCGTTACGGTCGACCGGTAGCAAAATCTGTCAACTACTTCTAACAGCGTGCCATTGAGTGAAATATCTAGGGCCACTGAGGTACCTTGTGCTAGCACAACGGTCTTCCTCGTGTTTATGGACATAGCAAACAGGGAACATGCCTTAGAGAATTGATTTACCATTGACTGGAGCTCGCGTTCGGAGTTAGCAACGAAGGCCGCGTCATCGGCATATAGAAGACTGTCGACGAAAAGATCCTCACGGTTTCTTTTGAACTTGAGGAGAGAGATGTTAAACATTTTTCCGTCGGTCCTCGTGTGTAGATGGATACCCTGCTGGTTATCGCCGAAAGCAGTACGTAAAATGAGCGAAAAGTATATACCAAACAGGGTAGGAGCCAAGACGCAGCCCTGTCGCACTCCTCTGGAAACAACGAACGGCTCCGACGACTCACCGTTAAAAACTACTGTGCCCTTCATGTTTTCGTGGAAGGACGCCACGAGCCTCAGAAGCTTAGGTGGACACCCAGTGCTCTCGAGCGCTGTGTACAAACCCTCCCGGCTGACCGTATCGAAAGCCTTGTTAAGGTCAACAAAAGCCATAACCAAGGGGGTCTTTTGTTCACGACACTTCTCCTGTATCTGGCGAAGTGTGAAAATCATGTCCACCGTGGAACGCTCGGAGCGAAAGCCACACTGTGCCTCAGGGTAAATGCGTTCTGCAAGCCTTTGGAGTCTTGATAGGATGACTTGACCAAAAAGCTTGCCAACAATGCTCAAAAGAGAGATGCCACGGTAATTGTTGCATTCGCCGCGGTCACCTTTCCCCTTGTATAACGTGACGATGTTGGCATCACGCATATCCTGAGGCACAACTCCCGCCTCCCAGCATTTGCACAGTAGATTGTACACGATTGGTCGCACGCATTCGAGTTTTAGTATTTCGGTCTGGGTGCCATCACCGCCGGGACTCTTACCACACTTAAGCCTATTGACAGCCTCAACAAATTCCTCTACAGACGGTAGATCATCTAACTCGGCCTTAACATCCAGTTTGGGCATGCTCTGTACAGCCTCCGGATGTATGTCTACTGGACTCGAGTAGAGATCTGTATAATGTTCGACCCAGCGATCAAGTTGTCTTTGACTATCTAAAATGATAGCACCATTCGCGTCCTTGAGGGGGGCTGTCTTTTTGGCGACCGGTCCGAGTACCCGTTTTATACCTTCATATACACCACTTATGAATCCACGGTCGGCACACCATTGCATGGTGCGACCAAGATCTGACCAGTACAAGTTGGCAAAGTACCGTGTACTTCGTTGAAGAACAGCTTTAGCACTTCGAAGTATTTCCTTGGTGTCCGAACAGGGATTCATGCGGTGCTTAAGGGCGGCGTCACGCTTAGCATCTAACAGAGGTTGCAAATGTTCGATATTAGCCAAGAACCAGTCCTGGGACTTGGTCTCAACAAATCCGAAGACCTCAGTGGCACTTACAGTCAGTAGCTTTTTGACACTCTCCCACTCAACGCCTATGGGAGTGTTGGCGTCCCAAACAGCCAGCTCGATATTTGCCAAACACTCAAACTTACGGCATTTTTCATCATCCCTAGTATTAGAAAGATTCAACTTTCTCCTACCTGGCGTTTTGGACGAATGTATCCTCTTTTGAGTGATGGCTACATTTGCTGCTACTAAAGAGTGCAGAAGCTTAGTATGTACACAGTAAAAAGCTTACTTATATAGTTGAATTTCAACTAAATCATGAACAAAACAGGCGATGTCAAAGGATCAAAATGTAAGTTTTATATTTAACAGTTGTGCCGTTCCCGGTAACATTCCCCATTTTGTATGGGGAATGCTACCGAGCGAGAAATTTCACCATACAAAATGGGGACTGTTACCGGGAACGGCACAACTCTAAACTGTTGAATAGTCTAACAATGGTAACTTGTAACACTGATTTCATGGCCTACTTACGTTTTATCACACGTAATCACGGTTAAATTAACTACAAATTCACCTAGTAATATTTAAGACAAAAATACAGCAGAAATTTACTTGAAAAAAAAAACAGAAAATATATTGACATTACGATTGTTTGTCGACATTGAGAGAGATGTGTTAGTGAGGTGACGTCCCGAGATCGTTTTAAAACATGAAGTCCAAAAGGTGTGATACAAATAAGACATTACAATAATTTAATTTTAACTTTCTATATACTTTTTTGTTGTGATTACCTTATACATTATGCAAGCACATGCCCTTCACTTCTTATCGCGATATTTTTGAATGGCTCCTCAAAACTACTGCGTTGCTCGCGCGCTCGAGCGCTATTGGTCCAGGATTTAAGAATGACTGACCGCATATACCTAGCCTTAGTATTGCATCACATGAATCACATCACATGCATAGGTATTGCAATTTTCAAGTAATTTGACTTGTTTCAATTGTCCCCGTCCTATCCTAATAATCTTCCAGATTCCGCTATTTAAGCGAGGTCGACGGCGCTCGGTCCGTGGGTTCGATCCCGGGCGTGAGTAGCACGGCGGAGCGCAGGACCTACCCCACCATACGCGTCCACGGGCACAAGGGGCCGTTTGTGGTGCTGCTGTCGCTACTCAATCCCCACAACAACTTGTAAGTAACTGATGATGATGAGCATTTTAGATAATCAGTAGGTACGTTTTACTGTTGCCTACAAGATATACAATTTATATGCTTTTTACAAGCTTTTTATTAATTTGCAATGATCCTATATAAGTATGTTAATATGTATGAAACATGTTTGTAAGGGTCAAATCTTGCAAGTTAAATTTGAGCCACTTCCCGGTTTCCGTTGAAGCTGAAAATTTGCATACATATGTAAATCGGGTGACAATGCATGATTATGGTACCATCGAGCTGATCTGATGATGGAGACAGGAACTCTGTGATAAAACAACGCAACCTAATTGTGTTTGGGGTTTTTAAAATTGTCTCGATGAGTATTAGTTATACGTGGAAAGAAAAGTACAGTCAGCGATAAAAGCTTGTACCAAAAATGAATTTTTTGCCAAAAACTTATTTCTACTCAAAACCGAAAGTAATAAATATTATTATTATCTATATATATAAACGTAAAAGTCGTGACTAACTGACTGACTCACTTAAATCAACGCCCAGCCCAAACCGTTGGACCTAGAGAGTTGAATTTTTCACAATAGATAGCTTTTATGACGTTAGTATCCACTAAGAAGGGGTTTTTCAAAATTCATCCCCTAAGGTGGTGAAAAAGGGGTTGAAAGTTTGTATGGAGATCATTAATTTTTTTGAGTGCGGGACTTGAAACTTTGTATAAAGGCATATTATTAAAATACTAAAAAAGTAATTTCAGCGTTTTTGAAAATTCATCCCCTAAAAGGGTCAAAAAGGGGTTCAAAGTGAATATATTACAAATGCTTTAAAACTTCTTAGAAAGGCATTGTATAAGATTCCAAAAAAGTTATTTCAACGTTCTCAAAAATTCAAATTTTTCGCGATTTCGTGGTTGGTCCCATAGTAAAAAAAAAAAAATATTGTGTCTTCGGTTTGTTAATTTTATATATGTATATGTAATTTTTTATATGTGTGTACCCGTTCAAAGTTGTAAGTTTAGCCATCTTGTATACATAAGTACATACAAAAAAATACAATAAACCAACCAAAGTTAGTATAAGTTAGTGCAGATTTTCGACCCTACAACGATGATGCATGGAATAGAAATAAAGTCTAACAACATTTAATTATCTACCTTGACCGTAAATCTGTTAAATAAATCTGTAACTGGCGCAAAAAAATATTACAGCAGAAGACCCATATTTTCAGTTATCGTATTTATAGTGACACTGTCGTTGTTGCGTATGATAGAGCTATTCACTTATTAAATTAACTCGGGCATTCGGGCACGTTGTTCCCATCTCATCAACTGCATCGCCTCAACGATCCAGTACAGCCAAGGGCATAAATATATACCTATACATTCCCAAAGTTTCAAAAATATGTGTACGCTCTTACAACCTTCGACAATAAAGTCGTGTTCACATATTTTTGAGCCATTTGGATCGATATTGTTGCGTTCGACTGTACATATAATAATATAGCTACCTAAATGATCTCCGATTACGCAAGCTGGCAAGGATCTCGAGATCACAGTTCATTGGTTAAGTTCACGCCAAGTATGCTGTACGCTATGCAATAGCAGCCCGGCTCGACTGTTGGGTTTGCAGGGGCCGCCAGGAAATAGATGCGTATGTATAACTAAGTACTTGGAAATCTTGGAATGGAACATTTTATAAAGTAGGTACTTGTTTACCGTTAGTAACAGGCACATTTAATTAGATATTTGGATAGTCAGCAAATTTGATTACTTAGAGCACCCCTGCATAAAAATGTAAATGCAGAGGTGCTAAGTTTAGTTATTTGTTATACAAGGGTGCAAAATTGTATTTTACCCGCGAGTGTGGAATTGAAACACGAGCAAGCGAAAGGACTCTATAGTTGAACCACGAGCGAAGCGAGTAGAAATAAATACCCATTTAATGGATTTGAATGAACTTCCTAATCACAATATAGTTTTATAGCCGATTTCTATACCAGGTTAAATTCCTACATGATGTGATTAAATCCTTAACCTGAATATACTTAAAAGTTAATTAAAAGGTATGTTTTTTATTACTAAATATTGAAAAAAATATATGATTTAAGTAGCCCATTTAAAAAGTGCCGTTAAAATGCCACGCACCAACCAAAAGCGTCACGCACGCTCAGAAGATCAAAATTAAAGCTGATAATGATAAGGTGTTTATACTGATTGATATACACAAGGTTACATAAATTCCCGTTTATTCCTAAATATAAGGGTGTCCGATAACTGGCGCGGTTGCACGGAGCGGATGAGCGGGTAAACGAAAAATAGTACCTACATAATGAGCAACGCTAACTGGCGCGGACGGGTGTTATGGATTTTACCTACAATGGCAGCTAGATGTCGACTACGAAAATAATAGTCTTTTTGGTAACAAAACTGATGTATGGAGTGAGCACTCTATGCTTACTTATTTCTCTATGGTGTCAGTTTATCCATGTAAGATAATGCACACCTATTATAGAATATTCAGCGTTAAAAGTCTCTTACACAGTCTCAAACAATTTTGAAACATGCACCCTTACTGATGTCATCAAAATCGACTCATGGCCCTCAACCAAATTTATTTATCAGTGTTCTTTCCAGAGTTCATCCCCACAGCATCACGGGATCGGATCCACGATACACATGCAGGCATGGAGTGATCTTCGTTATCTCAGACGAACCTGAAGTAGTTTTCAAAAATATAGGAATTCTGTGTGTTAAGGGGAAGACCGAGAAAGACGTTAAATCAGCGTTAAAAAGTCGCAAGGAGATGAATATCGACCCTTTTGGAGGTGAGTTTATATAAATTTATCTACCCACATAAATATATAAAAACCGTGCGAGTCGGACTCGCGCACCGAGAGTTCTACTTTTTAGTATTTGTTGTTATAGCGGCAACAGAAATACATCATTTGTGAAAATTTCAACCGTCTAGCTATCACGGTTCATGAGATACAGCCTGGTGACAGACAGACGGTCAGCGGAGTCTTAGTAATAGGGTCCCGTTTTGACAAAGTTGCGTTCGGCGCTCGAGGTCACAAACTTGGATTATTCATTGGGCCAACATCATAAACTAGTCTGCAAAACATCAGAACTACCGGATTTAACGCAAACGCTAAATGTATAAAGTTACTGTATTAACAACCCATAGTCCCATACTACACTCCATATTATAAGGTAGCTGAACAGTCATAACGTCACAACACACAATTTAACTTTGCAGAATAAAGAAGTTGTATATATTAGGTACAATCATTTTCTTGGATATCACTAGATTAAAACCAGTATAAATAGGATTCGATTATTAAAAAAACGCATCTACGCTTTTTTATGACTTGGTATTTAGTATGAAGCTTACCTACTAACTTACTACCATGTTAAAAATTAAAAGTTGTTGCTTTCGCCTTATATTAATCCTTGCGTGCCGGATTGAACTGATGCTAATACACTGCCTTATGCTCTTATTGTAATGTACAGTCGCCATCGATATATCGGAGCGGCGAATGTGCTCCTGCTCATGCACAAATAAATAAGTTTTTGGCAAAAATTTCATTTTTGATACAAGCTTTTATCGCTGACTGTACTTTTTTCCCACAGGCAACTAATACTCATCGAGACAATTCTAAAAACCCCAAACACACACACACACACACACACACACACAGTTCACACACACACACACACACACACACTCACGTATCACGTGTATCACCGTTGTTTTTTATCACAGAGTTCCTATGGCCACCTCCTGTCTTCGTCATCAGATCAGCTCGATGGTACCATTATTGCATTGTCACACGACTTACAACCCGGTCACAATATCTGTGCACCTCGCTGGAATGTGGCGCCTCTCCCGCTTCCCCTGTCACCTCTCCGCGCACTCCCCGGTGCGACAGTACGGTTAGCATCTTCGTTGCCGCTACACCTCCACATTTCTCGAAAAAACTTTTTTTCACACCGTACGCAGACCGCCGATATGACGTCACGAGGTCAGGTGCACAGATATTGTGACCGGGTTGTACATATGTATACAAATTTTCAGCTTCATCGGAAACCGGGAAGTGGGTCAAATTTAACTTGCAAGATTTGACCCTTACAAACATTTTACATACATACATAGGTACATTGCAAGTTAAGTAAAAGCTTGTAATAATAAACAGTCTCTAAATATTATCGAGTGTATGTTCAGATATTTTCGTACTGTGTGCTATCTGGTCCGTGCTCTTCAACTGCTTAACGCGCTCCTCGCATGGCACCGGATTGTGATGTTTTTGCAACTGGTGGGTCTGTTGTCCGTAGTGAATGTATGAAGTTCTGTGAGGCTATGGATAAACGTGAGTCGTCTGTTATACTCGTATATTAGATTTGTATTTTAAATGTCTTTGTTATATTATTGATTACATAATTGTATACACTTTTATATGAATTCCACAGTGAATTGGTTTTAACTGTCATGCTGTGTAATTCGTTGAATAAATAAAATAAGTTTTAAACATCTTTGCCGCTCCGATATATCTGATAGCGACAGTACAACCAATCTACTATTACTTACAGCCGGATTCTCGCACATATATGACCATCGCCAAATCAACTTCACGGCAGTCCGTCTCTGCTTCCAAGTGTTTCTGCCGGGACTGAACTGGACTCCGGCCGACCGTATGGACTTGCTGAAATACGACAGAGGTCTAGCTCCTGTCGCGTCGGACGTCGTATACGACGCAAAGAAACTAAATGATCTCAAGATCGTCCACGTTACGACCATTGCTGGGCCCCTAACGGGAGGGGCTGAAATGACGTTGCTTTGTGATAAGGTATGCTGTTCAAAAATAGAATAGTATCTATAGTTTGGTTTTTTCTTAAATTTTGTACAATAATGACTTATGAAAGGGCTCATGCTATTATGAATATGTCAAGAAATAATTCTGTTTATATTAAGCTAAAACTCATTTCCCCAAAATTAAGTTTACTATTATAGAAGCTAGTCAAACTGACTAAACTAGACCCAGCATTTTTACGCAATACGCAAGTCCATCAAATCATCAATCTGCGAGTTAATTTGGCACATAACAAAGATTCATAATAGTACTATGCCTTATGGGAAACGGCCGAAGAGATAGTTCAGATCCGGAAACCGCCACCAACTTTTAGTATGTTGTTGGGCATGGTATTGGATCTCCAAAACTGCCGGGAGACAGCGGCGCCGGCCATCTACTTCAGCGGAATGACGTCATCAAAATGACTCCCGCCTCGTTGCGAATATTGCATGTTGCACCCAAACTATACATTGCACATACACGTGTGGGATATTAAACGAAAGCCAATTAAATATTCTATATTTTATTTCTACACTATGTACAAAAATATGCAATATTTTAAGAGAAATTTAAAGAGAAATCAAAATAATGAAAAAAAAAACGATTATTTGGGTTTTACAACCAAACCAAAAGTCGGACGTTAAAGCAATGTACTACAACATTAAAGCTGATATCTCAAGCCATACACTGATATCAATAAAATCGAAATCAGACCAAAAACGTGAAAATTATGCATCAAAATGTAGGTATTTGCATGCATTGCATTAAAGTTAAGAAAATCGAAATTGGTAATTTTCAGGATAATCCGCATAATTTTCTAGTATGTTATTAACAATATAAAAATTATCATAAAACTGCCGGAAGACAATCTCTATAGTGCCTGAGTGACAAATAATGGCGTCATACATGTGACCACTACCGAAATTTGCAAAATCTAAATTATAATTATTACCATGTGCTTATTTATCAAGCAAATTCAATTCATAAATTATAATTCCACTCAAAAATATCGTTTTCATGTGTTTTATGTAATGTTCTTTCATTTAATACCCGATAATTAGGATTATTCTTTGTATAATATGACCGCATTAAGATAGAATTGTTGGCGTGCTTTAGTTTTTTTTGTACAACTTCCACAGTTTTTGTCGGAAATTAAAAATTTAAGCTGTGACGTAACTGAATAACTGGTTTCTTTTATATTAGACGCAATATTATTATAACGTTTTTAGTTGAGCTATAAAATATATATACACGAACTTTTCTCATAAAACGTGGTTTTTCTTTGTTTGTAGCTCCTAAACTACATTGTTTTTATTAATAATATATTAACGAATCATAATATATATTTAATAACCTTTCGTTTGATATAGCACACGTGTATGTATGACTCATGGTATAGTTATAATTTAGATCTTGCAAATTTCGGTAGTGAACACATGCATGACGCCATTATTTGTCACTCAGGCACTATAGAGATTGTCTCCCAGCAGTTTTATGGTCCTTTTTATATTGCTAATTACATATAAGAAGCTTATGCGGATTATCCTGAAAATGACCAATTTCGATTTTTTTAACTTTAATAAATAATAAATAAAATAAAACTAGAGACCCGTTGCGGCGTCAACACGCCGCTAGAGTATGGTTCTAAAAGTTAGGTTGCCTGTCCACTGGAGCGGAGCGGTAATCGAGGAAAAAATCCAGCAATAGAATTTCATTAAAATTTCAGAGCGGAGATTTTTCCTCGCTCATCGCTCCGCCACCTCGCTCCGCTCCTGTAGACAGGCAGCCTAAGACTGAACGCTTAATGAAATCAGGAAATGTGACGTCTTCAGATGAATCACTGGCTGTCACTATCTATTTGATGCTGACTATACCCACAGAATATGAAATCTTATACATAATTATCCATACTATATACTATATAACTATATTACTATATTATTACTATATATTTTACTATATCCATACTAATATTATAAATGCGAAAGTCTATCTGTCTGTCTGTCTGTGTGTTCCCTCTTCACGCTTAAACCGCTGAATCGATTTAGATGAAGTTTGAGTCCCGGGGAAGGACATAGGATACTTTTATCCCAGAATTCACCCCTCAAGGGGGTGAAAAGGGGGGTGGAAATTTGTATGGGGAATCAATAACCGCTGAACCGATTTAGATGAAACTTGGTATGGGGATAGTTTGAGCTGTGGGAAAGGATATAGAATAACTTTTATCCACGTAATCATCCCTTAAGGGAGTTAAGGGTGTCAAAAATGGGGTGGAAATGTATAGTGTGGACCAATTATACTTAGCTAACTTTAGCGTTAGTTAGCTTTATAAGGCACTCGTAAGGCCATATCTCGAGTACGCTTCCGTAATTTGGAAGCGCAAATATAATAAATATTCCAATGCTATTGAAATGGTGCAATAGCGGTTCCTAAGGTCAATGCACCGTAGACTAACAGGTAAAAAATGTCCTACATTGCTCTTATTAAAAAATATAACCTTCCAACTCTTGAAGCTCGGCGTAAAATGGCTGACGCGACAACGCTATTTAATATTTGTACGGGCTGTTATAAAAGCTCCGAACTTCTTGAGCAACTTTACTTTAGAGTCCCTACACGCAGTGCGCGCTCACTCTTTTGCCGTCCCGCTATCCTCAAGCCACGCTGGCGCTCGCGCACCTTTGCACCGTATTTGTGATGAGTACAATAAGTTTTGGGTTTCAGTCGATATCTTTAATAACAGTAAACTGCAATTCAAGAAAAAAGTACTGAAATTGGCAATGGATAGTTAATAAGAGATCATAGGCATAATACCTACATAGTAACTATTATTGTAAAATAGTCTTGTTAGTCGTTACTGCTTTGTTTATTTTTGTTTTTTTTTTTCTTTACTTTGGCTCTTTCTCCGTTAGTAGTCATAATTTTGTTTGATGAGCTTGCACCTAGTGTTAGTAAATTGGTAACTGTATTTAGTACCCTAAGAGTATAGGTAGTTTAAGTGTATTTGTAAACTCATCTCCTGCTCACTTATTTCTGTTTGCTTTCCTAATAAATAAAATAAAATAAATTTGGGGGTAAATAAAGGATGGATTAAAAAGCAGATAAGAATTAAGGTACCCAAATTGCTAATTCCACGCAGACGAAGTCGCGGGCAAAAGCTAGTAATATTATAAATGCGAAAGTCTGTCTGTCTGTATGTTTGTGTGTTACCTCTTCAAGCTTAAACCGCTAAACCGATTTAGTTGAAATTTGGTATACAGATAGTTCGAGTCCCGGGGAAGGACATAGGATACATTTTATCCCAGAAGTCACCCCTCAAGGGGGTGAAAAGGGGGGTGGAAATTTGTATGGGGAATCAATAACCGCTCAACCGATTTAGATGAAACTTGGTATGGGGATGGTTTGAGCTGTGGGAAATTATATAAAATAACTTTTATCCCCGAAATCACCCCTTAAGGGTGTAAAAAATGGGGTGGAAATGTATAGTGTGGACCAATTTGGGGGTGAAAAAAGGATGAATTAAAAAGCAGATTTGTTTAAGAATTAAGATACCCAAATTACTAATTCCACGAAGACGAAGTCGCGGGCAAAAGCTAGTTTCTTATAAAATGGCGACACGTTTGTATAATTTTAGCGTATTATATTTCGGTCGCGTAGCACCTACCAGCATGTTTTGTGATCGTTAGTTTTGATGCAAAAAAGACATAATTATTGTCTATCTTTTCGCATCTTTCTAAACTAAAAATCATGATACGCGACCGCGATATGATACGGTAAATCAAGATTTCGTGGATAGGATGCCTTCTTGTCATTTGGCTCTCATGCCTAAAATTTCATAGGGCTAGAGTATAATTCATATTTAATTCCCTTTTTCCTATTATTCATGAGACTGAAGTTTACAAACATTTTACAAACATTCCTCCGTGACATTCCGTGTCTGGGCTATACCGCGAAAATCGAAGTTCAAATTGCGGGCATCTTTCTCTGTCACCCTAATTACGCCTTCATTGGAGTAAAAGAGAAAGATCCCCGCAATTTGCGAATTTCGGTTGTCGCGGTAGACCCCTCTGACCTAATAATAGACATAGTATATACACGTAGTTATAGACATGAAACCGAGCGACCAGGGGTAAGAGAAAGACATATTCATGAGAAAGGCAGTTTCATGTATGGTAGCATAATCCTTTTTAGGGTTCCGTACCCAAAGGGTAATAACGGGACCCTATTACTAAGACTCCGCTGTCCGTCTGTCTGTCACCAGGCTGTATCTCACGAACCGTGATAGCTAAACAGTTGAATTTTCACAGATGATGTATTTATGTTGCCGCTATAACAACAAATACTAAAAAGTACGGAACCCTCGGTGGGCGAGTCCGACTCGCACTGGGCCGGTTTTTTCTCTTTCACTCTTATAAATTTCGGTATTTCGCCATTGCCTCCATTTCATTCGGCATTTTTTCACGGTCGGGTTATGCCATCATAGCAAACCCGACCATGAAAAAATGCCCGGTCGGTGATAAAGATAAAGCATGGCACTATTTTCTCTTTCCTCTTAAAGGAATCGCAATAAGACTATCTTTCTCTATCAAAGAGTGTTAGGCCCTTGAACCTAATTTAGTTTTTTTTAATTTACTTTTTTGAAAGTATGTACAACGACTGGACCGCGACCTTGATACCGTCAAAATATCTCTTTCTCGCTCTCTGCGTACGGCAGCCCACCTTAAGCGCCTAACACATTACCGCACCGCACTGGTCATTGTGCGATGCACCTATAAGTAAGAGCGAGAAAGAGATATTGCTTTCTCGCTCTTACTTATGGGTGCGTCACACAATGACCTTGGTGCGGTGCGGTAATGTGTTAGCCGCTTTATAGCCGTATTTAACAGACTATCTTAAAAGCCGTTAGAGACTACCACACCTCACCGCGACCTTGGTGCGATGCGGCGCACGTATCGATAGTGCGCAAGGTGGTCACCGTACGTACGTTAAGGACGCAGCTATAAGTTAGAGCGAGAAAGAAATATTATAGCCGTATTTAACAGACTATCGTATAAGCCGTTAGAGACTACCACAACTCACCGCAGTCTTGGTGCGGTGCGGCGCACGTATCGATAGTGTGCAAGGTTGTCACTGTACATACGTTAAGGACGCAGCTATAAGTTAGAGCGAGAAAGAGATATTTTGACCGCACCAATACGGCTTTTCGAGATATTCTCTTTCTCGCTCTCACTTATGGGTGTGGCGCACCAAGATCGCGGTGCGGTGCGGTAGTCTGTTAGGGATTTTACACACGATCGCACATACGCCGCACTGCACCAAGGGCGCGGACCGATGCGGAAAATGGGGTTGGCCGGTCGAAATAATTAACAGAGGGCGCCAGCATAGCTTGCCCTGGCAATCCCTAGAATTGTGTCAAATTTTTGTTTTTTTAATGCCCTGGATGCCAGCCCTTTAAGCCAAATCTTACAGAAAAAGGGGCAAGCTATGATGGCGCCATCTGTGCAAACCTTTGACAGTTGCCAACCCCATTGACTGACCGTTTACCTTAAAGATCCGACATCATTTAACATCCTCATAAGAACAAACCTCGCCGTACGTGCTTTTTGAAGTAAATATAGATGCTTTTCCCCACCGATTTGTATCGTTTATGGTGGGCTGGTGGGCTACAAATTTTGTCCCTCACGGGCGCACGCGGTTCGCCACTTCTATAGGATCCTACCTTCTATGGGCCAAAGCAACAATAAAATAAACATGTGTCATTTTGATGAGTACGATGTGGATGACACATGTCTGACATGTTGTCAAACACAATAATAAAATTTTATGGTGTTTTAATATAATTTTTAGTGTGGTGTATGCATGTTACAGTCTCAAAACAAATATTTGAATGGATTGGATACCTTACATACATTGGATATAGGTTTGAGTTCAATTCAATCTCAAGTCAGAACAAAGGTCACGTGGTATATTTTTTCAAATTAACTTTTTAGTACTTTTTCGGGAAAAAATCAAAAAACTAAGAGCTTATTGCAAATCTGTAGCATGAGACGAATCTAATGACATATAATTTAGCAAAATCGGACCATAACTGTAGATCTGATGGGATGAACAAAAATCGGCCTCGCGTAATATATATATAGATGTTTTATTGCAGGCATAAAAAAAACCATATATTTCTTAATAACTAACTATAAACTAGCTAAACTAACGAAAATAAAAATAAAAATATTGAGTATTAAATATAACTAGAGATCCGTTGCGGCGTTAACACGCCGCTAGAGTATGGTTCTAAAAGTTAGGTTGCCTGTCCACTGGAGCGGAGCGGTAATCGAGGAAAAAATCCAGCAATAGAATTTCATTAAAATTTCAGAGCGGAGATTTTTCCTCGCTCATCGCTCCGCCACCTCGCTCCGCTCCTGTGGACAGGCAGCCTAAGACTGAACGCTTAATGAAATCAGGAAATGTGACGTCTTCAGATGAATCACTGGCTGTCACTATCTATTTGATGCTGACTATACCCACAGAATATGAAATATTATACATAATTATCCATACTATATACTATATAACTATATTATTACTATATATTTTACTATATATCCATACTAATATTATAAATGCGAAAGTCTGTCTGTCTGTCTGTCTGTGTGTTCCCTCTTCACGCTTAAACCGCTGAATCGATTTAGATGAAATTTGGTATACAGATAGTTTGAGTCCCGGGAAGGACATAGGATACTTTATCCCTGAAATCACCCCTCAAGGGGGTGAAAAGGGGGGTGGAAATTTGTATGGGGAATCAATAACCGCTGAACCGATTTAGATGAAACTTGGTATGGGGATAGTTTGAGCTGTGGGAAAGGATATAGAATAACTTTTATCCACGAAATCATCCCTTAAGGGTGTAAAAAATGGGGTGGAAATGTATAGTGTGGACCAATTTGGGGGTAAAAAAGGGATGGATTAAAAAGCAGATAAGAATTAAGGTACCCAAATTACTAATTCCACGCAGACGAAGTCGCGGGCAAAAGCTAGTAATATTATAAATGCGAAAGTCTGTCTGTCTGTCTGTCTGTCTGTGTGTTACCTCTTCACGCTTAAACCGCTAAACCGATTTAGTTGAAATTTGGTATACAGATAGTTTGAGTCCCGGGGAAGGACATAGGATACATTTTATCCCAGAAGTCACCCCTCAAGGGGGTGAAAAGGGGGTGGAAATTTGTATGGGGAATCAATAACCGCTCAACCGATTTAGATGAAACTTGGTATGGGGATGGTTTGAGCTGTGGGAAATGATATAAAATAACTTTTATCCCCGAAATCATCCCTTAAGGGTGTAAAAAATGGGGTGGAAATGTATAGTGTGGACCAATTTGGGGGTTAAAAAAGGATGGATTAAAAAGCAGATTGGTTTAAGAATTAAGATACCCAAATTACTAATTCCACGCAGACGAAGTCGCGGGCAAAAGCTAGTTTCTTATAAAATGGCGACACGTTTGTATAATTTTAGCGTATTATATTTCGGTCGCGTTATGGAATGGATGGAAGTTATTGCGTGAGGATGGATGTATGTGGCTGACTTTATTCTTCAATAAGTTGTTGCATGAAGAAATAATCCCCGACGAATGGTGTGACAGTTTGCTGGTGCCCATTTTTAAAAACAAAGGGGATGTACAGGAATGCAACAACTATAGAGGAATAAAGCTCATGTCACATAGCATGAAAATATGGGAAAAAGTGATAGAGAGACGCCTGAGAGATGAGAGTGATATAACACAAAACCAGTTCGGGTTTATGCCGGGGAGAGGTACAACAGACGCCATTTTTGCACTTCGCCAAATGTGTGAAAAATACAGACATGCCAAAAAGAACCAGCATATGGCGTTTGTTGACCTCGAAAAACCATACGATCGAGTACCCCGAGAGGTTTTGTGGTGGGCTCTGAAAGAGAAATGCGTGCCTGGGAAGTATGTGGAGCTAATCCGGTCAATGTACGAGCGATGTTGTACACGCGTCCGGTCAGCCGCTGGCACCACCGACAGGTTCAGTGTCACAGTAGGCTTGCACCAGGGATCGGCTTTAAGCCCTTACCTCTTTCTGCTAGTTATGGACGCTCTGTCGTCGGACATACAGGAGAAGGCACCTTGGTGTATGCTGTTTGCTGATGACATTGTGCTTGTAGGTGAAAACGAACTAGAGGTGCAGAGCAGACTTGAGAAATGGCGGCATAAATTGGAGAATGTTGGCCTAAAGATCAGCAGATCTAAAACAGAACACATGTTCTGCGATTTTGGCGGTCTCTCCAGTTTTGCTGCCATAGAACTCGATAGCGTTACATTGCCGGTCTGCTCCGACTTCAAGTACCTCGGTTCGCTCGTACAGTGCGATGGCGATATTGACCGTGACGTGAAAAACCGGATTAGCACAGGATGGATGAAATGGCGACAGGTTACGGGAACCATTTGTGACGCCCGTATGCCCCTTCGGTTGAAGGGTAAAATTTATAAAACGATCATAAGACCTGTCGTCATGTATGGATCAGAGTGTTGGGCCCTTAAGATGACGGATGAAAAGAGATTGCATGTAGCGGAGATGAGAATGTTAAGGTGGATGTGTGGCGTGACGAGAATGGATAGGATAAGGAATGAGTATATAAGAGGAAGCCTGAAAGTTGCACCCATAACAGAAAAAGTAAGGGCAAATCGCCTAGCATGGTACGGGCATGTGATGCGGAGGGATGAAAGTCATGTGACGAGAAAGGTATTAAGAATGAATGTGGAGGGAAGTACGAGGAGAGGAAAACCGAGGAAAAGGTGGATGGACTATGTGAAAGATGATATGAAACTAACGCAAGTGAATGATGAGATGACGGGTGACAGAGATGTATGGAAGAAAAAGACATGCTGCGCCGACCCCAAATGAATGGGACAAGGGCAAGCGAATGATGATATTTCGGTCGCGTAGCACCTACCAGCATGTTTTGTGATCGTTAGTTTTGATGCAAAAAAGACATAATTATTGTCTATCTTTTCGCATCTTTCTAAACTAAAAATCATGATACGCGACCGCGATATGATACGGTAAATCAAGATTTCGTGGATAGGATGCCTTCTTGTCATTTGGCTCTCATGCCTAAAATTTCATAGGGCTAGAGTATAATTCATATTTAATTCTCTTTTTCCTATTATTCATGAGACTGAAGTTTACAAACATTTTACAAACATTTCGTGACATTCCGTGTCTGGGCTATACCGCGAAAATCGAAGTTCAAATTGCGGGCATCTTTCTCTGTCACTCTAATTACGCCTTCATTGGAGTAAAAGAGAAAGATCCCCGCAATTTGCGAATTTCGGTTTTCGCGGTAGACCCTCTGACCTAATAATAGACATAGTATATACACGTAGTTATAGACATGAAACCGAGCGACCAGGGGTAAGAGAAAGACATATTCATGAGAAAGACAGTTTCATGTATGGCAGCATAATCCTTTTTAGGGTTCCGTACCCAAAGGGTAATAAGAATAACGGGACCCTATTACTAAGACTCCTGTCCGTCTGTCTGTCACCAGGCTGTATTTCACGAACCGTGATAGCTAGACAGTTAAATTTTCACAGATGATGTATTTATGTTGCCGCTATAACAACAAATACTAAAAAGTACGGAACCCTCGGTGGGCGAGTCCGACTCGCACTTGGCCGGTTTTTTCTCTTTCACTCTTATAAATTTCGGTATTTCGCCATCGCCTCCATTTCATTCGGCATTTTTTCATGGTCGGGTTATGCCATCATAGCAAACCCGACCATGAAAAAATGCCCGGTCGGTGATAAAGATAAAGCATGGCACTATTTTCTCTTTCCTCTTATAGGAATCGCAATAAGACTATCTTTCTCTATCAAAGAGTGTCAGGCCCTTGAACCTAATTTAGTTTTTTTATTTATTTACTTTTTTGAAAGTATGTACAACGACTGGACCGCGACCTTGGTAAGTTGGTACCGTCAAAATATCTCTTTCTCGCTCTCTGCGTACGGCAGCCCACCTTAAGCGCCTAACACATTACCACACCGCACTGGTCATTGTGCGATGCACCTATAAGTAAGAGCGAGAAAGAGATATTGCTTTCTCGCTCTTACTTATGGGTGCGTAACACAATGACCTTGGTGCGGTTCGGTAATGTGTTAGCCGCTTTATAGCCGTATTTAACAGACTATCTTAAAAGCCGTTAGAGACTACCACACCTCACCGCGACCTTGGTGCGATGCGGCGCACGTATCGATAATGCGCAAGGTGGTCACCGTACGTACGTTAAGGACGCAGCTATAAGTTAGAGCGAGAAAGAAATATTATAGCCGTATTTAACAGACTATCGTAAAAGCCGTTAGAGACTACCACAACTCACCGCAGCCTTAATGGTGCGGTGCGGCGCACGTATCGATAGTGTGCAAGGTTGTCACTGTACATACGTTAAGGACGCAGCTATAAGTTAGAGCGAGAAAGAGATATTTTGACCGCACCAATACGGCTTTTCGAGATATTCTCTTTCTCGCTCTCACTTATGGGTATGGCGCACCAAGATCGCGGTGCGGTGCGGTAGTCTGTTATGGATTTTACACACGATCGCACATACGCCGCACTGCACCAAGGGCGCGGACCGATGCGGAAAATGAGGTTGGCCGGTCGAAATAATTAACAGAGGGCGCCAGCATAGCTTGCCCTGTCAATCCCTAGAATTGTGTCAAATTTTTGTTTTTTTGTTTTCTGAAAAAGGGGCAAGCTATGATGGCGCCATCTCTGCAAACCTTTGACAATTGCCAACCCCATTGGCTGACCGACATCATTTAACATCCTCATAAGAACAAACCTCGCCGTACGTGCTTTTTGAAGTAAATATAGATGCTTTTCCCCACCGATTTGTATGGTTTATGGTGGGCTGGTGGGCTACAAATTATGTCCCTCACGGGCGCACGCGGTACGCCACTTCTATACATGATCAAACGAACTTCAAAGTGAAGTTCGATCAGTATTATATGAGTAAGCTTCATTCGAAGATATAAAAACCAGGTAGTCCTTTAACCTACTAGGCAACTCATCGCATGTTTAAAGTAGGTAGCAAAAGCTTTAACTCAAACAGGTCTATCCCTACTTTTCCTTGATGGGGCGCGCGGCTTGCCGCCATTGCTCATTATTTTTAGAGACTTTACTTTCTAAAGCAAAACTTTCTTTCCGGGTATAGGGGAGGGAGGGTAGTTATATCTTCGAATGAAGCTTACTCATATAATACTGATCGAACTTCACTTTGAAGTTCGTTTGATCATGTATTATATTTCTCAAGCTTCATTCTTCAGATATAAAAACCAGGTAGATGTTAAGAGTTGAAAGTTTTGCTGCATTCTTTCCCATTATCAATATTATCATAGCATATTTATTTTTGAAAACATATTTGTAGGAATAATTATCTACCATGTACATATGTGTATGTTATACACAAGTTTACTGTTCCAATTGAGTTATAAGGTATTGTTAAGAAGCACGGGAAAGTTTAGCAATGCAGGTTCAAAAAGGTATACATATATTAGGTATAGCCAGGTTGTACTTTTACGTATTAGGATATTTAAACAAAATCTAATTTGTTCTTCATAAAACCTAATTGACTAAGATTCCATACAATTTGTGGTCTACTTTGCATTAAGTTTAATTCGATTTGAAAAAGTTTAATACGAGTAAACTCATAAGACATATGTCCTTTTGTGAAATGTATTAAAATTCACTAGCAGTTCTTGTCCGCGATACGGAATTTTTGAAGGCTCAGAACAGTACACTATTGATGACAAGATTCAGGCTCGTCTAAGTGTAATTATCTACGAAGATAAGACGTAATTTAGGCTAACGATACAACCCAGCGTTACCTCCATACAGGGTGGGATACGCTGTGGCTGTGATGTCTTTTCCCGCGTCTTGACGCTTATAACGCGTAGGCCGTGTGATGTCTGTCTCACGACGACTCATCCTGTTTACGATGATCTCTGAGCAGACGACGACAATGAGAAAATTCAGTTATTAGGCGCGTGCACGCGCAAATTGGCTTACAGCAGCTCCTGATCAACGAATAGTGACACGGCGTGCAATGGACAAAGACTCACGCGGCCTAGCGCGTTTTCGAGAGCTTTAACTTAACAAAAAACATGTATTTGCTCGAAACATGTCTAACGTCGTTTTTAAGTCCTTTGATTTACCCAAGAAGAATTATATTTTGATTTTTATCAAATTAAAAAATCCACCACTGAAATCTAAAAAATATATGAACGTGCATAAATTATGCTTTCTGTTCAGTTATTAAGCATAAAGCATGTCATATGTGTGACATCACCAAAGGTATTCTAAACAAAAATAATTTATAAGACTAGCAGTCTACTCAGCTTTCGAAGTAATCTTTCAAATAAGATTGTAATTTACTCACACTCAAATGTTTATTATTGCGCTCATATTACATATAATGAATGGGCCAAGGTCCATTAATGGTAACAGAATATTTATTTATCATTTAATTATATATACGTACCTAATGTACATATATTCGAGCTATTAAAATGCATAATAATATCCAGTTAAACCTGAGTAGGTAAAATCAGCGTTTAACAAACATCATTAGGAATTAATTTAGTATACATTTATAAATGGCTGCATGTGACGAGTACCTTTAAATAGAATATATAAATGATATGAACCTTTTTTATTTTTTTTAAATTACTATTATTGACCGCAAGGCGCGATTGACCATATTTTCACAAATATTGGTGTTGCGGCTTCTATTCTCGCAGCGCGAACGGGACAGCACAGCAATCAACCACGCAATCAATGAAATGAAATGAATATCAATCAACAGAAATTCAGATATTAAGCATCAAATCTAAAAACTTATGCCCTCCATTCAAGTATTCGCTCTGCAAGGAACGAAAGACTGTGCGACGTAATGTTGTATATTTATAAAATGTAAACATTAAAGCCGGAATAATAATAAAAAATTGTCCTTGCTGTATTGCTACTATGGTTGTATTGAGAGTTCAGAAAACAAATATTATATTAAGTGGATTCATCTTAATATTTTAATCCATGACTTATGTCATGAATGTGCTATATTAATGACATAACGGTATTGCAAGTGGTGGGTCCCCACCAACTACAGTCACTAAACTTATAATATTATGGTACATATATTTTAAACTTGGCAAAAACGTATTGCATGGTACCATCGTATTGATGATGGCTGAAAGAGTATCGCGACCGACACATGAGAGTTGAACCATAGGTGCATTCGTCATTTATTGATTTTTTACGGTTTCTATTAGCTTCTTAATTATGTATTTATATTTTTATGTACATAATCTGAGGGTGATCCTTTAAAAGATAATCGGAAGGTAATCGTTTTGTAGTTTTGATACAGGTTAATAGGTATTTACCTAGTTACCCATTATTTACGACCATAAAAATAAATATTAAATATCTGTGAGAGATGCGAACAAATATATTCGTGTGTGTATTTAGCCAAATTGTACCGAAACCGCTTTATCATTAACTCAGTTAGATGGTACTCTAATGGTCACTTTGTCAGGCTTCGGCATGAACTTGTATTTATGAAGAAATAAGCGTAAAACGTGTTTGCGTTTGTTTCTTAGCTTCAGTTGTAAGTTTAGTTTTTTGCATGCCAGATGCTGGTGAAATATGTGTTACTTATGTATAATATTGTCTGACCACCTTTTGTACCATATTTTATGCAAAATAAAGTTATTTTCTTTCTTTCTTTCATATCCAGTACTCACAAATTGTTTCATTGGGTTTATTAGATAGATAATGATGAATAAACCCATTTTCCTGTAATTCAATTCAGTTAGGTGTCTTTGTTACAATTGGATGATTCAAATTATTTAATTATTCAATATCATATTGTCTTCGGTTACCGCGATAGTTACTCATGAAATAAAACTATGAAAACGGATTATATCGCGTATATTGAATTTATAATACATCCCGACGTTTCGAACTCTTTACAGCGTTCGTGGTCAACCGTATAATCCGTTTTCATAGTTTTATTTCATATTCAATATCACTTAAAAAAGTAAAATCATATTTTCAAACAGAGACAAGGTACTTAGATACTGACATCGCCTATGCCTTTAAGCGATCACGGTATTATAAATATATTTATATTTTCATGTATCCCATAACAATATTGGCGTACGTATCCCGATAATTTGTATGGTTATATTTATATGCATATATAAACATTCAAAAATGGTCACCAAAATATATACATTGTGCAGGGTATTACCACTTAGTTTATTACATTTCATTTGTGGTAAAAGAGATTTTATCCAGCTTAAGTTTAGGAATTTCGATCAGATTCACATCACGTGACGTGATGTAGGTACACCTATTTAGCAATTCCCACTTTTAGAGACAAGTTATACTTATGTGGGTAATATAAAAACAATATAGGTACTATTGTATTGTTTCAATTATAAATTTACGAGGTAGTCTCGTGTTTATTCAAATTCAACCTCTGGGCAGATAAAAGTACCGTTAGGTGTGAGTAAAATTTATTCTGTCACATATAATTGGATATTAAAAATCCAAATATATTTTATATGTAAGCATTTATTTTAAAAGGCAATGTAGTCTTGTGCCGAACATTTCGGCAGCTAGACCGACGTGTCTCTGACACGCACAAATCAAAACTGAACCGCGGAGCGCTGGTGAAAAAATTTAAAAGAAATATTTTTAATTCGAGGGTAGACTTCGAATGTTTTTCAAAATAAAACCCGTAAGGTTTTAGATTACATAAATAGGCCTACATGAATAAAGTATATTTGAACTTGAACTTAAAAGATAATTCTTTATTGCACATAGAAAAACTTGAACTTGGTGTTTTAAAATGTGCGTGGTTTTGATCGAGAACCGCTATAGATTTATTAAATTGTGTTATGCATTGCTATCGTGTTGACTCACGGCCAACCCCAAGCAAGTTCTATCTTCGTGACGACTCTAGGCCGCCCCCCAGGTTTATAGTTACCAGTCGTGGACTCACGGCCCGCGCGGTACTAAGTAAATGCAAGGTATTTGATCACAAAGTGTAAGTTTTTTAGAAAAATAGTTAAAATAGTTACACTTAAGTAAGTATCTGATTTTTCTTCAGGATCTGAAGAATCTATTATCACTCGGCAATTTTGCTTGAGTTTCTTCTGTTGGGCCATCTAAAACCAAATAAAAAGAAAGCCTCCCTCGTCTCTTTAACACAACACAATATGATTATTTAGGGCCCTTTGTTTCGTTGCGCGCTGTCCGATCTTACTTAAACCTTTAGTTGGTTCACGACCAACCCCCGGGCGCAATCGGTGTTCGAAGTACGAACAAACTTTCCATCGTGTTGGTTCACGACCAATCCCCAAGATAATTTTTTCCTTCGTGTTGATTCACGACCAACCCCCAGGATGATTTATTCCTTCGTGTTGATTCACGACCAACCCCCAGGATGATTTATTCCTTCGTGTTAGTTCTCGACTAACCTCCAGGATGATGAACAATTTTAATAACAAATATATTTTATATTGCACAACGAATACGAAACGAATAATCCCACAGCTTACATCTCGTATTCTCGTATAAATCGTATAATGTCTGCACTAAGTGCACTACGTATAGGCATTTGAAACGACTGAAACAAAATTATGATTTTACGTGCGTTCGTTGCCTCGCAAGAATAAAGAATGAGCAATGGCGGCAAGCCGCGCGCCCCATCAAGGAAAAGTAGGGATAGACCTGTTTGAGTTAAAGCTTTTGCTACCTACTTTAAACATGCGATGAGTTGCCTAGTAGGTTAAAGGACTACCTGGTTTTTATATCTGAAGAATGAAGCTTGAGAAATATAATAGGATCCTACCTTCTATGGGCCAAAGCAACAATAAAATATACATGTGTCATTTTGATGAGTACGATGTGGATGACACATGTCTGACATGTTGCCAAACACAATAATAAAATTTTATGGTGTTTTAATATAATTTTTAGTGTGGTGTATGCATGTTACAGTCTCAAAACAAATATTTGAATGGATTGGATACCTGACATACATAGGATATAGGTTTGAGTTCAATTCGATCTCAAGTCAGAACAAAGGTCACGTGGTACATTTTTTCAAATTAACTTTTTAGTACTTTTTCGGGAAAAAATCACAAAAGCTAAGAGCTTATTGCAAATCTGTAGCATGAGACGAATTTAATGACAT
This sequence comes from Cydia strobilella, assembly GCF_947568885.1. Taxonomy (NCBI): domain Eukaryota; kingdom Metazoa; phylum Arthropoda; class Insecta; order Lepidoptera; family Tortricidae; genus Cydia; species Cydia strobilella. The sequence continues at coordinate 15,869,251 of NC_086041.1, read as the reverse complement.
ATCATTTATCAAAATCGGACCATAACTGTAGATCTGATGGGATGAACAAAAATCGGCCTCGCGTAATATATATATAGATTCAATATAGTCATACTTGTTATGGCCATTTTTTGCTCGGATGCTGCACTTCATGATAAAAGCAAGCCGCTTTGCACAGTGCTAGAAGGGACCAAACTGAGTGATTTGACCTGCAGCAGCGCAAGTTTCACCCCTTAGGAACAGAGATGGCGCCACCTCTTTAAAAAATATTTCAAAAAATTCTACAAGCTAAACCAATGAACCGATTTAAATGTTTAATATCTCAAATGAAAGCTCATTATATACATTACTTTTAAAAAAATACTCAAAAAATATATACTGAATACTTTTGACAGAAAACGGCATCTTAAGGTTTTTTTTTACTCAATTGATAGTTTTTACTTGATTTCTCAAAAAAAAATGTATGGAACATGAATATTTTATTACATATATATATTACTGAATAAATAACAAGTATTATACAAAAAACCCGACACCGATACCTCTCATACTTCACGAAATATGAAAGTTTGAATGTGAGTGTAAATTTCTTCAAAATATATTTCAAAAAATTCCACAAGCTTAACTAATCGATTTTAATGTTTAATATCCCAAATAAAAGCTCATTATATACATTACTTATAAAAAATTACTCAAAAACATATACTGAATACTTTTGACAAAAAACGCCATTTTAATTTTTTTTCTTACTCGATTGATAGTTTTTGCTTGATTTCTTAAAAAAAATGGAACGAATAGTTTAATAAATGTATATATATATAGTTCTGAGTATATAAAAAGTATTACAAAAAAAAACCGACACCGATAACCTTTTATTCTTCACGAAATATTTAAGTTCAATTATGCACGCTCTTACAAATAAATTTATTTAAAAGAAATCTTCAACCGCAGTAAGTGCACTGATTTTAATATGAAATGTGTCATATGAAAAGAAATCACCCGATTTATTTTAATAAATAAAAAATAAATAAATAAAACCTGAATAAAGTTTTTTCCTGGTGCTGAATTACAAAAAATATAACAAAATAGAAATATTTTTTATTTAAAGGGACTACATAATTATGTAAACAAAAACCTTAAATGGCCTCTTCGGGTACACCGATAGATGTAGAACTGAAAAAGAAAAGTCGTTTTGAAGTACTCGGTCCATTTCAATACTACATAATCACCGACCATACATGAACTGATTGCTGTAGATTACTGTTGAATTATTTTTGTGCCTAGCTGAGTACCATTAAACCTATAATTTTGTGCCAGACCTATAATCAGTGGTCAGTATGCAAATTAACTCTGGATTGAAAATTACATTAACTTACTTTTGATTTGTATAGCCACTGTCGCGGAGATCGCGAAGTCTGTTATTGTGGTATGTATCCTATCTGTCACTCTTAGCGTACTTTTCACTGGTAACACTGGCGATCGAGGTCGGCCAGTGTTATAGGTGACGAGCAGAGCAAGATGGCGGGAGCGAGTGGAGACAAGTTGAGAAAGGTCGTCTGAATGCTGGTACGTAACACGTGGTGTCGCGAGTGCATTCAGGTACAGGAGGCTCTTGGTAAGCGAAACATATCTATATTTTGTGATATATAGATATTGCAGTGACCTTGAATTAACGAGAGAGACTTGAGATATGCTTGAGATAGAGCTGAGTTAAAGAATTGTTATTCTTTGTGTGTAGCTCGAGTTTGAATGTAACAAGTGAGGTGGCTGGAGGTTATCGGTTTGAGTTACTGGAGGTTTCTTATGGAGGCTGATGGATGAGCTGTAGGGGTTGTTGTGGAGGCTCGTCGGGGACCACATGGTTCCCACCTCAGTACTCATCGCATGAGGTTGAGAAGAGTATACCTATGAAATGCGGGATGCACGATGAGTTCTCTTGTCGAGATTCAGTTGTGCCGTGCATCCACTGATACAAGCCACGGGACTTGGGGCCCTTCTAATCTCCCTGAGAGTGTTGAGGTTACATTCATAACAAGAGAATAAGAGATATGAGATTGAGAGTAGATGGAATTGTGCGCCCATCGAGTGTTGATTCCTGGTCAGTGCAATAGCTATTTTATACTGTGCTTTGTATTCGTAGAGATCCATGTAGCGAGGTTATCATTACATCCCCCTTGGAGTAAAACTCCGCTACATGTTTTGGTGGAGATGCTTAAAAAATCTATCGGCTGCGGTTCACGTGTTTGGACTTTAGAATGAGAATAAGAGTTGTCGTACTTAATGTTGAATTATTTATTTATTCAACTCGACTTTTTTTCGGTTTGGGTATGCCCATGGTGGTGCGTACACATGGGATAGTTTTGACCCATTGTGGTGCGTACACATGGACAGTAATATTTCCCAGCCGCGAAGAGAATATGTATGTCTCGAGCTTAGTGCTGACTGATTGTAGAATTTTATTACACGGTGGACCGGCCGACAGACGATTCCTTGTTTTTGTTTTCCTTCTTCTCGATAGATCAGCATTTTTTGCGCTGATTTTGTTATTTGTTGTAATACCGTGTTTAAAAGTAATTATAGTTGGTCAAACCAAATTGGCAGTAAATAAGAGCAAGACGCTGTACTCATCCTTTTCCTGTGGATGCTAGTACTGGTGTAAGACAGGGATAGTATGATTCTCTCTGTCTATGATTGAAATGAGACAGTCCTTTGACAAACTATAATTACGCTTTTTACTCTGGCAACACTGAACTTAGTCTCTGATCACGTTCAGAAACACGCCACTGTTTACGTTCGATCAAAATTATTTGCAAATTTATTTATTAAATTTGTACTTGCGCACGTTTCCTCGTTAGCTTTATTACACCAACTTTATTTTTATTGTGTAAAAGACAAAAAGAAGTATTGAAACATTTACTTGTTGTATTATTTTCCCTACGGTCATTATTTACGTTACGGAATATTTATTGTGTTTGGAACGGAACCGTTTGGTATGACAGATCGAGCGGTCGCGTCGTGTAGAGGAGATTTAAGTGAAGTCTAGAAACTCTAGAAGTTTCAAGTTAGTCTATGGTTTTACTTTTGCAAACTTACCCGTTTTTTCTTTCGCCGGTTGTGAAAAAACTTTTGTTTTAGAAATATACAATCGAATAGAAGTGCAATTACTTAATTAAAGAGTGCCAAAGTGTTGAAGTGGACTGCTAAATAAGCCGTTATTAGCATCAAGCAAAATGCAAGATTCACATAAGATTTAGAAGCATATGAAGTATATCGGTAGCTTGCATTGCGTACAAAATGGACTTTCTGCTTTCCACGTTACAATTGCGCCTAGAAAGGCTAACAGAAGCGTTAAAGGGAGCCACAGAGGCCCTTAACAGCATTGAGACTGGTGTAGCAAGGGACAGGATAATTGCTGTGAAAATTAATGTTAATAGTAGATTGTTATCACTCACAACAGATTTAAATAGATATTTGTCTGGCGCAACGGACATAAAAGAAGATTTCTGCAATGAATGTCGAGATATGCAAGTAAAAGCGGAGGACACGCTTACCGAATTAGAAATTGCGATAAAACTATACTGCCATGAGGGAGAAAACAATCATAGAACGCGTCTACCTAAATTAGAGTTAGGGAAATATAATGGTGACATTCTAAAATGGAACAGTTTTTGGGATAAATTCGCGGCTAATGTTGATAGTAAGGACATTGCCAACGTTGAGAAGCTTTCATACTTGCTAGCGTCATTGGAGGGACCAGCCCTTCAAGCAGTTGAGGGTCTGGAAACTACTAACATCAACTATCCGATTGCGGTAGACATTCTCAATAGCCGCTTTGGTAAACCTACAAAGGTCATCGATGCTCACAATGATGCTTTGCAAAATCTGGCTGTAGCGAAGGATTCACCTGAAGATTATAGAGAAGCACCTGAGGGTATTAGAAGCTCTAGGGGAGAAAGTTGATGCTAGTTACCTTAGAGTTATTGTACTTAATAAATTTCCATCAAGAGTGGTATACCAAGTGTGGCTTATGTCAACCGATGATTCCTTTGATGCAGTCCGAAAGGCTTTGGATGCCGTAATAACAGCCATGGAGAGTTCAGTTGTTACGAACATGAAGAGTTCTGTGATTCCGGTAAAATCCAATGACACAACGGAGATGAGTACACCTGCTTCAACAGCAACACTGCAAATTGGAGCTGTAAGGAAAAGGAAATGGCAACAAAAGAGAGAGGCAATTTCAGCTCAACCTAATAGGAAACGCCCTAAGAGAATGTGCATATTTTGCAATGAAGAACACTACAGCGAGGATTGTACCAAATTTAACACATATAAGGAGAGGATTGGCAAGCTGAAAGATAGGTGTTATGTGTGCTTCCAAATAGGACACCGTGCCTCTAAGTGCACAAGAAGGAGGAAATGTGTACATTGCTCTAGAATGCATAATAGAGCACTTTGCCGACAGAAGGTGCAGAAGGACGGCAGTAACCCAAGTAAGGACAGCGGAGGGGAGAAGTCTGAGCGTTAGACTTTTACTTGATTCTGGAAGTCAACGAACTTATATTACAAACAGAATAGCAAAATTATTACGAATTAAACCTGATGGAGAAGATTGTTTGATGATTTATACATTTGGATCAGAAAACCCTAGAGAAATGTTTTGCCCATATGCAACAATAACTGTAGTGAGTAAACGTAATGTTGAAAGACTGATTAGAGTGAATATAGTTCCATACATCACCGCAGAGGTACCCATGGCTAAGGTAGAGTCACCAATGATAGACATCTTGGCGGACGATGCTTCTACTGGCGCAGGCATCGATTTGTTGATTGGAAATGATTTATACTTCTCATTTATCAGGAAGAGTGTTGATTTGGGAAATGATACTTTCCTAGTTGATTCTGATTTTGGTTGGTTCCTCGCAGGAAGTGCTACTGACAACAAGGAAGGGGACACTCTATCAGTGGCCACATATTGCCAGTGCCATGAAATTAATCAAGACTATTTTACAGAACCAGATCTTCCTCTGCGTACCATAGATGTCAAATTTTTATGGTCACTTGAGAGCATCGGGATATGTGATTCTCCAAAAACTACATGTGAGGAAGAAGCCGTTCAGCACTTTAACGAGACTGTCAAATACAGTGAAGGAAGGTACCAGGTCAAGTGGCCGTGGATAGAGTATCCTCCAAAATTGCCTACTAATTTTGGACTTGCCTTTGGAAGATTAAAGGGTGTATTACGAAGATCAAATAAGGAAGTCATGACGGAGTATGAGAAAATTTTAAAGGAACAGCTTGAAGCTAACATAATAGAAGCTGTGGATCCTACCATTCATGGTGACCATCCAGTTCACTATCTGCCCTTTCATATGGTTCAACAAAAGGGTAAAAAGGGTCGGCTAGTCTATGATGCTTCAGCTAAGCTAAAAAACGAGAAAAGCTTGAATGAGTGCTTATACAGAGGTCCGAACATGCTGGAAGACCTTACAGGATTGATACTGAAATTTAGAATTGGGAAAATTGCTATCACCGCCGATGTTGAAAAGGCTTTTCTTCAAGTTGGTCTACAAGAAGAGGACAAGGATGTAACCAGGTTTCTCTGGGTCAAAGATTTGAATAAGGAACTGACTGAAGACAATATCATGCAATATAGGTTCTGCAGAGTGCCTTTTGGAGTAATATCAAGCCCTTTTCTCTTAGCGGCAACAATTCGATATCACATTTCAAGGACTAACAAAAGTCTTCTTCCAGTGATAGCAGATAAATGTTATGTAGACAATTTAGTGACGTCAGTTCAATCAAGAGAAGAGGCTCTCAATTTGTATGCTCAAACAACAAACTCATTTAAAGAATTAGGAATGAACATACGAGACTGGATGTCTAATGACAAAGATTTTGTAGACAAGATTCCCAAACAAAAGAGAGCTAAACAGGAAAGTGAAATGAAGATCCTCGGTTTGGTATGGAATTTGGAAAATGACACTCTACGGCTCAAAATGAATAACGAAACCTTTGAGAGCGAGATCACAGACAGAGGCATTACAAAGAAAGGAGTCTTGAGAGTGCTGGCACGTCTGTATGATCCATGCGGCTTTGTATCACCGCTCATGCTACCAGGAAAACTCTTGTTCCAGGAGATTTGCACTAGAAAGTTTAAATGGGATGAGATTCTGCCTGAAGACTTGTCGACATCATGGAGGAGCATAATTGAGAATTTAAAAGCTGTTAAGAACGTAGAACTGCCAAGACATGTCGCAAGTGGATCAAAGTCAGAATGCACGAAGTATGAACTACATTGCTTCACTGACGCATCTATGAATGCATATGCAGCAGTCGTTTATCTGCGAGTCATAACTGAAAAGCAAGTATCAACTTCTTTTCTCATGTCAAAATGTAGAGTAACCCCAGCAGAAGACAAAAGTGATCTCAAAATTCCTAGACTTGAATTGCTAGGGTATCTGATAGGAAGTAGACTTCTGAGGTATGTTAAAAGCCACATAGATCTAAATATATGCAAGATATATTTGTGGACGGACAGTCAAGTTGTCATAGCTTGGATCAAATCGAGTAGACTACTTCCACCATTTGTATCGAGACGAGTCAATGAGATCAAGCAAATTAAGGACATCTTGGGTGCAGAGCTGCGCTATGTCAACTCAAAAGAAAACCCTGCAGACATAGCTACCAGACCAGAATTGTGGCATCATAAACAGGATCTATGGCTCCATGGTCCAGATTTTCTTCTAAAAGAGCAAAGTGATTGGCGTAATGAGCAGAGGAAGGAAGAAATGTGCTTGGCCGGGAGGGCTCTGGACACGGTGGATGGTCCAGAGATGACAATTAAAGGCTATGAAGACCAAGATAATGATCTTAACCTTTCTGAAATGGAGGCTATTCCTGCAGCCACTACACTTCATGAAAGTTTGGATTCTATGCAAAACCCCTCAGATGAAGAAAAGTGTGAAGAGACAGTGACTGAGATAAAGAAGTTGCAAGAAAAATTCTTTTCAGAAGAAGTTTCAGGAAAGGTGACTAGTTTGTCACGGAACTTAGGTATCTTTGTAGACGAAGATGGGATCTTAAGATGTAAAGGAAGATTCGCAAATGCTAATTTATCCTATGATAAGAGATATCCCATTCTGATTCCGAAGAAATCACCCTTCACAACCCAGATAATACTTAAGACGCATAGAGACAACTACCATGTTGGGGTCCCACACACGCTAAGTATATTACGCGAAAAGTATTGGATCCCTCATGGGCGAGCCCAAGTACAGAAAGCTCTGAAGAGATGTTCGCAGTGTGAGAAGTATTCTGGAGGTCCTTACAAACTGCCACTACCACCTGCACTACCCAGTGAAAGGGTTAATTATAGCTCTCCATTTACCTTTACTGGATTAGACTACCTGGGTCCAGTATTAGTGGAAACAAATACTGGCAGAGAAAAACGATGGATTTGTCTTATGACATGTCTAGCAGTTCGTGCGGTACATTTGGAGTTGGTCAAGGCTTTGACGGCTGAGGAGTGCTTGCTAGCGATACGCCGGTTCGTGGCGGCTAGAGGATCACCTAAAGTATTGATATCTGACAATGCACTACAGTTCAAGCTAACAAGTGAAGTACTAATCCATTCATACTGCCAGGAGAAACACATCAAGTGGAAATTCATCACGCAGCTTGCACCCTGGCAAGGCGGCTTTTACGAAAGATTAGTTGCACTGGTAAAGCATTGTTTAAAGCGCACACTTGATAAGTATTTATTAACAGACGGTCAAATGCATACAGTAGTAAAGGAGATTGAGGCTGTATTGAACACAAGACCTTTGACTGTAGTGGGTTCTGACCCAGAGGGAGTGCTACGACCAGCTGATTTTCTGTCTCTAGGTCAGTGTCTAGAAATAAACCCAGAACTTGGTGAGGGCACCTCACAAGGCACCAAAACTAAAGTCGACTTGGTTGAAGGCTGGAAGAGAGGTCAGAGGATTCTTAACGAGTATAAAGAGATGTTCACCAATCAGTACCTACCGAGTCTGCGGGAAAGATTCAGCCATTCTCATAAACAACAGCGAGTGATTTCAAAGAAGTCGCCTGAAGTCGGTGACATTGTACAAATTAAGAACGATTCCAAAAATAGAATCAATTGGAAGGTTGGTAGAATCTCAAGTTTAATCCGAAGCCGTGATGGTGAATGCCGAGCAGCCAAAGTGGTAGTTGGGAATACAGAGTTTACGAGATCCATAGCCCATCAGTATCCGTTAGAGTCTGAGACATACGGCCCAATAGATTATGCACAACTACTATTACAAGAAAACGAGATGGCAGAGACACCAAATGAGCACATGGAGATGGTTGAAACTATGGAACCCATAAGAGTATCAGAAACGATAGTGTCACCCGAGCCCGAGATAGAAATTGATGAGCTAACAATCCCTACTGAATCGGCAACCGAGAAAGAAGTTTCTGTGTTAGATTCTGAAAGTAGTCCTACGCAAACTGAGCAAGCTCCCGCTGCTGATACATACGAGGCAGAAGTGAGAGAGCCAAGAGTTATGGAAGAACGGCCAGAGGAGACGACAAGAGTAAGGCGGAACGCTGCCATTTGGGCTAGAGAACGAATAGCCGAATGGACGCGTCAGCTAATGACGCTACTTATGTAATTTTTTCGCCCTCGGGAGTGTCGCGGAGATCGCGAAGTCTGTTATTGTGGTATGTATCCTATCTGTCACTCTTAGCGTACTTTTCACTGGTAACACTGGCGATCGAGGTCGGCCAGTGTTATAGGTGACGAGCAGCGCAAGATGGCGGGAGCGAGTGGAGACAAGTTGAGAAAGGTCGTCTGAATGCTGGTACGTAACACGTGGTGTCGCGAGTGCATTCAGGTACAGGAGGCTCTTGGTAAGCGAAACATATCTATATTTTGTGATATATAGATATTGCAGTGACCTTGAATTAACGAGAGAGACTTGAGATATGCTTGAGATAGAGCTGAGTTAAAGAATTGTTATTCTTTGTGTGTAGCTCGAGTTTGAATGTAACAAGTGAGGTGGCTGGAGGTTATCGGTTTGAGTTACTGGAGGTTTCTTATGGAGGCTGATGGATGAGCTGTAGGGGTTGTTGTGGAGGCTCGTCGGGGACCACATGGTTCCCACCTCAGTACTCATCGCATGAGGTTGAGAAGAGTATACCTATGAAATGCGGGATGCACGATGAGTTCTCTTGTCGAGATTCAGTTGTGCCGAGCATCCACTGATACAAGCCACGGGACTTGGGGCCCTTCTAATCTCCCTGAGAGTGTTGAGGTTACATTCATAACAAGAGAATAAGAGATATGAGATTGAGAGTAGATGGAATTGTGCGCCCATCGAGTGTTGATTCCTGGTCAGTGCAATAGCTATTTTATACTGTGCTTTGTATTCGTAGAGATCCATGTAGCGAGGTTATCATTACATCCCCCTTGGAGTAAAACTCCGCTACAGCCACCTTTGCATGATTTACACTGGGCTGTGCATGGTAAGCTGACGCGACGACACCCACAACGCATAGTTTCGCAGCCAGATTTGCAGCCACAATGGTCCAAGAGGCTTACTTGCGACCAAATCGCTGTAACTGCCGACCATTCTGGAGCCCAACTCTCTTTTTCCTTAGTCCATCCCCAAGAAGATGGACATAGTATGGAAACTTCTGGTTTCAGAGCGTTTCCCCATATATGGCCCGCTTGGTAAGCTGCTCGAAGTGCATGTTTATAGAGAGCAGCTGATGTAGGTGGCAGGGTTGGCAGGTTCCAATTTCTCGGCCAAATCAGATTAATTCCCTGAACGAAGCCCTCCATTGAGTGACAACGAAGGTGGACAAATTTGGTTTTCGTACTGGAAGAATTCGTTTAGATCAAGCTGCCTTTCTCTGGCCACTATAAAAAGACGGGAAAATAGGAGAACTTCAACTTTTAAGTTTTTGATTTTGTCAGTTGTCAGGTGTGTACTTACATATTTTAATTTTAGTATAAAGTAACCCTAGATTTGTGTTATTGTTTTGCTATAGTTACAATTTCAAACAACAAGCTTGTGACAAGCCTGCCACCTACATCAGCTGCTCTCTATAAACATGCACTTCGAGCAGCTTACCAAGCGGGCCCTATATGGGGAAACGCTCCTCTGAAACCAGAAGTTTCCATACCATGTACATCTTAGGGATGGACTAAGGAAAAAGAGAGTTGGACTCCAGAATGGTCGGCAGTTACAGTGATTTGGTCGCAATTAAGCCTCTTGGACCATTGTGGCTGCAAATCTCAGCTTACCATGCACAGCCCAGTGTAAATCATGCAAAGGTGGCTGTACAAATCAAAAGTAAGTTAATGTAATTTTCAATCCAGGGTTATTTTGCATGCTGGCCACTGATTATAGGTTTGGCACAAAATTATAGGTTTAATGGTAATCAGCTAGGCACAAAAATAATTCAACAGTAATCTACAGCAACCAGCTCATGTATGATCGGTGATTTTGTAGTATTGGAATGGTACGAGTACCTCAAAACGACTTTTCATTTTCAGTTCTACATCTATCGGTGAACCCGAAGAGGACATTTAAGTTTTTTGTTTACGAATGTAGTCACTTTAAATAAAAATAATTTCTATTTTGTTATATTTTTTTGTAATTCAGGACCAGGAAAAAACTTTATTCAGGTTTTATTTATTAAAATAAATTGGGTGATTTTTTTCATATGACACATTTCATATTAAAATCAGTGCACTTACTGCGGTTGAAGATTTCTTTTAAATAAATTTATTTGTAAGAGCGTGCATAATTGAACTTAAATATTTCGTGAAGAATGAAAGGTATCAGTGTCGGATTTTTTTGTAATACTTTTTATATACTAAGTAATATATATATTAAGATACCGTTGTTTGTCAAAAGTATTCAGTATATGTTTTTTGTGTATTTTTTATAAGTAATGTATATAATGAGCTTTTATTTGAGATACTAAACATTGAAATCGGTGAAATAGTTTAGCTTGTAGAATTTTTTGAAATATATTTTGAAGAAATTTACACTCACATTAAAACTTTCATATTTCGTGAAGTATGAGAGGTATCGGTGTCGAGTTTTCTTTATAATAGTTGTTATTTATTCAGTAATATATACATGCATTAAACTATTCATGTTCCATAAATTTTTTTTGAGAAATCAAGTAAAAACTATCAATCGAGTAAAAAATAAAAACTTAAGATACCGTTTTTTGTCAAAATTATTCAGTATATATTTTTTGAGTATTTTTTTTAAAGTAATGTATATAATGAGCTTTCATTTGAGATATTAAACATTTAAATCGGTTCATTGGTTTAGCTTGTAGAATTTTTTGAAATATTTTTAAAGAAGTGGCGCCATCTCTGTTTCTAAGGGGTGAAACTGCCGCTGCTGCGGGTCAAATCGCTCAGTTTGGTCCCTACTGTCACTGTGCAAAGCGGCTTGCTTTTATCAAGAAGTGCAGCATTTTGTTCATAACAAGTATGACTAATACTCAATATTGTTATTTCCGGTTCTCATTCTGATGAACAGATAGCCAAAGCCTAAAAACATGACTATTTGGGTTCTCCCTTATCGTCCTCAGAATTTCGTTTTTGGAACTTCTAATAGCTTCCCAAAAGGAGGCTACTCTGGCTCTGAGAATCGCGAAGAAGTCAGGTACTCTGGCCGTCGCAAACATGTCTGATGCACTACAGTATCTACTGTATCTAGGCTTTTGCATCAGGATACGATATGCATCATTATACTGTACCCTGATGCTACTATACGCCCGCCTCGTGTACCTAGTCCATAACTGGCACGTGTAAAAGCTTTGGCAATATGCTTTAAATAGCGTGACTTTGACCTCGTCTGAGCAACGACCGAATTTACGTGCCAGCATATTGCAACGAACGGACAGAGTCCTTCTCTCTCTTTCAATATCTGCGTCATCGTGTAAGGTCTCCGTCACAATATGACCAAGATATTTGACCGACGTTGCAATCCGAACTGGTTGTCCATTCAAGAACACTCGTGGGACCCTGTCCGGACCCTTTCCACATCTAAAAACCAGCAGGTCAGATTTGTTCACGTTATACACCAATCCGTGATTAGCTGCATATCGCTCACAAATCGCTAGTAGGTCACTGATACCATGGATCGAGGGGCTTAGAAGCAATATATCGTCTGCATAGCTAAGGTTATTTAAGCAAACATTACCTATGTGACAGCCTATTCTGGTACTTCTCAGCTCCTCGATCAGGCCGTTGACATAGATGTTGAACAGGTCCGTAGAGGTTAGCTCCTCCTCCTTGGCGCACGCCACATTCTAACCTATAATCATTAGAAAGTACGTCTCCCCATCTTACATTGTTTGTTTGGTTCTCGTACCAAAATCTCAACAGACTCACGACATCCGACGCTACCCCAGACCCAAGCAGTTTCTTCCAAAGTAGGTTATAATTAACCAGGTCGAAAGCCCTGCTTAGGTCCAGGAAGCACGCGTACACCGATGTGCCTCTTTGGGTGTAATAGTTTACACAGTGTTTAAGCGAAAATATGGCGGAATCTGTCGTGAGTTGGGGCCGAAAACCAAATTGTGCATCACTTACTAACATTCCTCATCAGTTCGGGCTGCAACAATCTCTCTAAGATCTTACCGATACCGACGACGGTACCAAGAGATATTGGCCTATAGTTTTAAACCTAAAAATAATATTTTGTGTCATTCTAGGTATTTGCTTAGGTAGAAATTTAGGTATTTCTTTTTTCAATCAGCATTCTGTAAAAAAAATATTAGAGACGAAATTATTTGTTTCCCTGTAAAGGTAAAGTGGCTTCCGACGTACACACGCATTTTGTGTCATTTTCATCCACGGGTATAATGGCATTTAATAAATACCTAATATTGATCCTAAAACACCTAAAAAAATATTAGAGTCGGTAAGTGAAGTGGTGTACTTTACAGAACATTGTTATATGTTATTCAAACAAATCTGTGTCAAATTCATCCACCGCTTTTATTTAAAAAAAAAATTTTTCTAATTAACACCCTGTATCTGCCACAAAAAAAAATTCATATTATTAAGTTTACGTCTACAATATTATAATACCACATTGAGACATCATTCATAATTTGGGTCATTTTGATCCACGGTTTTTTTACTATCTGGCAAAATAAAACTCAATTGAGCAAGAAGGGCGTGCGCGGGGAAGGGTACCTACGCGGGTGGGGTGCTTATTATACTTGCCGCAATATCAGCTGGCGACTGAGATCTTAATACTATCTCCTTTACCCTTGTTAAGACCAACCAAGAGTGAAAGAGATGGCATTATGAGCTGTCTCGCCACTTAGTTTTGCGATACAGTGTATTTATTTCATTCGGAGGCATAATTACATTGTCTTATCAATCTTACCGTAGTAGGTATATAAATATAATTAAAAATAAACTGTAGGCTGCACTCCTCATACTGACCAACATTTGTGACGTTCCTAATCAAAAGGTACCAACTTCTCTGACAGGTTATTTGTATAAAGATATAATCAAATTTCGTCTTTATGGTAAACGACAAAGTGGTACCTACCTTTTGATTGAGAATGTCACATCAGCGACTTAAAAATTACTTTTGTTTCGATTTTTAGTAGACTTTTTAAGTTTATTTTAAGACGCAATTTATTGTGATTTTTGTTATGTTTAAGCGTGGCAAGCAACATTAATTACAATGATGATGATGTTCATTAAATACAATATTTTTTCATACTATACTGATCTGTCACCCTATACATGAGAATGAACAGCGCCCTCTTGACAATGATCATATATTACTGGTCAGGCTTTAATATGTGTCATAATTTAGTAAAGTCCCCTTTGTGGATTCTAAGTTTCCGAGTTACAGCAGTTTAGTGAAAGCGTTTTTTTTTTAAATATAAATTAAGGGTTGAATAAAGAGGAAAGAAAATTTGATTATTTTTGCGCTACGACGCACGGTTTAGGAGATACAGCCCTATAAAGTTTTTTTTATTGTTTTTTTTCTTTTTTTCTTTTTTACATTGTGTTTTTTGTATATTACTTTGGGGTTTCATAAAGGGGAACGAAAATTTAATTATTTTTGCGCTACGACGCATGGTTTAGATCAAGCCCTATAAAAAAATTCTCTTTTTTTTGCGTTTTTTTTGTATAAATTAATGGTTACATAAAGAGGACCGAAAAGTTGATTATTTTTGCGCTACGACGCACGGTTTAGGAGATACAGCCCTATATAGATTTTTTTCTTTTTCTTTTTTACGTTTTTAAATCTTAATTAAGGGCTTCTTAAGAGGCCGTAGTCGATTTTGGAGCAAAAATTTTAAATTGATACATTTAGTCGTTGAAATTATACTTGTTTTGTTACGTAATATCTAAATAACAAGTATTGGTTTCTATTAGCACGTTTTCTCATCTTGCCTTTTAATAATGAGGTCGCGAGCGTGCGTCACGGGTAATATGTGAAGAGAAGGGGCAGTTTTTAAAAATTCATCAAAAAAATATGGTGGTAAATTATACAAATTGATGTATAAGAATAGTTTCAGCAAATGTTGTAGATTGTTCAAGTATCCAAATTACGTTGAAATTAAGTCAATTTTTCAGAGAAATTGTAACTTGTTTTGAAGTAATTTCTGGAGAAAATTGAATTCGTTTAACTTTCATTTCTTCGAACTCTAAGTCATATAACAAAAATGTAATCTGATAAAGGCCAAGTACAGAATATGTGTAATACAAATTTACCATTTTTAGCAGTCCAAACTTTACGAAATTTACAAATAAGAGCGACAAAATCAGTGCTTTACGCGCGTTTACCTAAACGTGCTTCAGAAAAAAAATCATTACTAATTTAGTGAGTCTGTTTTCAAAAAATTGATCTGATAAAAGGCAAGATAAGAAGACGTGCTAATAGAAACCAGTACTTGTTATTTCAATTTGGTAACAAAAGGTGTACAATTTCATCGAAGAAATCTATCAATTTTACATTTTTGCGACTAAAATCGACACCGGCCTCTTAAGGGGAACGAAAATTTGATTATTTTTCGCTACCATGCACGGTTTAGGAGATACATCCCTAAAGTTTTTTTGTTGTTTTTTTTTCTTTTTTTTGTCATTGCGTTTTTTGTTATTACTTTGGGGGTTTCATAAAAGGGAACGAAAATTTTATTATTTTTGCGCTACGACACACGGTTTAGGAGATACAGTCCTAAAATGATTTTTTTCTCTTTTTCTTTTTTGCGTTTTTAAATCTTAATTAGGGGCTTCTTAAAGGGGAACGGATATTGATTATTTTTGCGCTACGATGCACGGTTTAGGAGATACAGCCCTATAAAGTTTTTTTGTTATTTTTTTTTTCTTTTTTTTTTCTTGTGTTTTTATATATTATTTTGGGGCTTCATAAAGGGGAACGAAAATTTTATTATTTTTGCGCTACGACGCATGGTTTAGGAGATACAGCCCTATAAAGATTTTTTTTTTAAATTTTGCGTTTTTTTAAATATAAATTATGGGTTGCATAAAGGAGAACGAAAATTTTATTGTTTTTGCGGTACCACGCACGGTTTAGGAGATACAGCTCTATAAAGTTTTTTTCCTGGTTTTTTTTTAAGTATTAATTACGGGTTTCTTAAAGGGTTTTTTATTATTATTTTTGCGCTACGACGCATGGTTTAAGAGATACAGCCCTATAATGATTCTTTTTTTTTATTTTGCGTTTTTTTTTAAATATAAATTATGGGTTGCATAAAGGGGAACGAAAATTTTATTATTTTTGCGCCACCACGCACGGTTTAGGAGATATTATATCTATATATATATAGCTATAATAGCTCTATAAAGTTTTTTCCTGGTTTTTTTTAAGTTTTAATTAAGGGTTTCTTAAGGGGAACGAAAATTTGATTATTTTTGTGCTACGATGCACGGTTTAGGAGATGCAGCCCTATAAAGATTTTTTTGATGTTTTTTTTTTCATTGTGTTTTTTGTATATTACTTTGGGGTTCCGTATAGGGAAACGAAAATTTTGTTATTTTTGCGCTACCACGCACGGTTTAGGAGATATAGCTCTATAAAGATTTTTTCCTGTTTTTATTTGTTTTTTTTTAAAGTATTAAGTAAGGGTTTCTTAAAGGGGAACGAAAAATTGATTCTTTTTGCGCTACGATGCACGATTTAGGAGATGCAGCCCTTTAAGATTTTTTTTTGTTTTTTTTTTTCATTGTGTTTTTTGTATATTAGTTTGGGGTTCCACAAAGGAGAACGAAAATTTGATTATTTTTGCGCTACGACGGTTTAGGAGATACAGCCCTATAAAGTTTTTTTTATTTTTTATATTGTGTTTTTTGTATATTACTTTGGGATTCCGTAAAGGGGAACGAAAATTTTATTATTTTTGCGCTACGACGCACGGTTTAGGAGATACAGCCCTAAAATGATTTTATTCCTCTTTTTCTTTTTTGCGTTTTTCAATCTTAATTAGGGGTTTCTTAAAGGGTTTTTTTTTTAATTATTTTTGCGCTACGATGCACGGTGTAGGAGATACAGCCCTATAAAGTTTTTTTGTTATTTTTTTCTTTTTTTTCACTGTGTTTTTAGTATATTATTTTGGGGCTTCATAAAGGGAAACGAAATTTTTATTATTTTTGCGCTTACGATGCACGATTTAGGAGATGCAGCCCTATAAAGATTTTTTTTAGTTTTTTTTTTTCATTGTGTTTTTTGTATATTAGTTAGGGGTTCCATAAAGGGGAACGAAAATTTGATTATTTTTGCGCTACGACGGTTTAGGAGATACAGCCCTAAAAAGTTTTTTTTTATTGCGTTTTTTTAAATATAAATTAATGGTTACATAAACGGGACCGAAACGTTTATTTTTGCGCTACGACGCACGGTTTAGGAGACAGCCCTATAAAGATTTTTTCCTCTTTTTTTTTCTTTTTTGCGTTTTTAAATCTTAATTAGGGGCTTCTTAAAGGGGAGCGAAAATTTGATTATTTTTGCGCTACGATGCACGATTTAGGAGATACAGCTAATACTGCCCTATAAAGATTTTGTTTCTTTTTTTCATTGTATTTTTCATGTATTACTTTTGGGTTACATAAAGGGGAACGTAAATTTTATTATTTTTGCGCTACGACGCATGGTTTAGGAGATACAGTCCTATATTTTTTTTTACAATGCATGTGCTCGAAAAGTGCGTTTCCTACGGAGCCATATCGTGCGGAAAGTACTGCTTTTCCGCACTAGTGCTTTTTGTTTTCAATTTTTTTTTACAATACATATGGTGCTACTTTCTCGCACTAGTGCGGAAAAGAGCACTTACCGTGCATATGTCGAAAGTTTAAAGGGCCATATGTACTGTAAAACGTACGATACACGTGCGAATCGGGTAATTCGCAACTCGTGTCGATTTAAAACACTCCTTTTAATAATTAAACTTATTTGCCATGATATGTTTTTTTATTTACTCGCACAATGCATAGTAAAACATTGTATGATACACGTGCGTAAAGATGATTTCCGCACTTGTTGCATAAATAGCAATTTTTTTTATCAAAGAATGAAAGAAAGTCACGGTATTAATAACCAAATTTTACTTTAGTGGTACCTTTTCCCTATCACTGTCACAAATGTATGTGGCGTTCACGTAAACGCGATATTTTTAAGATTTCCCTGCGCAATGTTGCCAGCTCGCTCGCAAATCAAACATGTACTTACAGTTCTTTTGCATAATGGTGACATTGTACAATATCTATAAGTTTTAAATAGGTAAAAGATAATTCGACGCATTCTTTGCTTGCTTGTTGCTTGTTGTTGTGTTGTTTGCGTAACTTCTTTGAATAAGTTGCGTTAATTTGGCGCACAGGCGAAGTAAACATGCGTTGCGTACGGCAAGGTCACGCCGCGACTCCACCCTGCACGGCCTCCGTTGCCCATTCAGACCGCCCGCTAGCTTCGTTTGAACGCAAATAATATTTTTGTAATATTTGTTTATGCAGTGGATGCAAGTGACACAAATTCATACATCTTATTTATCCCGCATTTCAAATTAATAAGATGTAAACTCTAATATCTTTAATATTCTTTTGTAACGGTGACAGCCTGTTACAACAAAATCATCAAATATCTTATGAAGCTATGCCTTAATAAGACACAAAATCATTTAATGGACCTATTTAAACGATTAAATTCGACCTAAGTAATTTTTTTTAACTAATTTTTTTTTGTGTCATTTAGAATATTATGACATAGTATCAGATTGCAGTGGACGTAATTGACACAAACTATGTTTTCACACTAAAAACACTATCCTAAATGCAACACAGTTACATGTTTTCTCTCGAATATTTTTTTCTCCAAAATAATTCAAAATAAAAAATAATTACCACAAAATAACAAATTACAAGAAAAGCAAATTATATATATGACACAAAACAAAAATGTAAGATTTACATCTTAACAAAGTATTCATAAGCGAAAACAGAATTGACTTTAATATTTTTATAACCTAGGGGTCAAAATATAGCCAGCGGTACAGGTCTATTAAGTCACTGGGCAAGTAGTTATACTTAAGGCAAAGATTAAAAAATACAGAAAGTACATTAAACATTTCGTCCCCCGCGTAAATAATGTGCTCCATGTTGTGTGGATATTCATACAAATAGGTACTAGCGGGTAGATTCAATAAAAATCAGTTGCTATGGATTACGCCTTTTATTTACGTCATCAATTTAAACAATTATTAATCCAATAATTATAACTATTATACAACAATATATAATTTACTTAACTTTATACTTATGTAAAGTTAGCTTCTATTTCCACTGCAATTTTAATAATGTACTTTAGGCATTAGTACTTATGGCTTATTTTTATAACGAGGAAGATGTTGTGTGGGTATTCATACAAATAGGTACTAGCGGGTAGATTCAATAAAAATCAGTTGCTATGGATTACGCCTTTCATTTACATCACTCCATACTTCTTCTTCTTCTTCTTCTTTTAAAATTATGGCTTCAGCCCAGTGGGACTATTTCGCCAGTATCAAGGTATTGAGAGGTTTAAAAACGACAAAAATTATACGGTTGTACAAGACAGTGTACGGTGATTTGTTAGCTCTTGTAAATCGATAGCTAGACTTTACAAGAAGCACGTGGACTACCGGCCGTTGACTCCAAGATGGTGGTTAAACGCGCTTCAAAATTAATTCTATCACTCCATACTGAGGCCATCAAAACCCGGTGATTTACCACGCTTCATTGATCTTACGGTCTTTAGGATCTGTTTTGGGGTGAATGTCAATTCCGAGCTCCCATGGGGTTGGTCTGCAGTGTGGTGCACATCAGATACCGTGGGCAAGGGGTCGGTTTTAAAATGTTGAGCAAATAAATTGGCTATTTCAAAAGAATTTTGACAATTTTCTATATTATTAGGCACATTAGTTTTCGGATTTAGCTTTTTAACCGCACCCCAGAATTTTATAATTTTTTTATTATTCTTATGTGTTGATAAAATGTCTAGTTTAATCCTATCCTCGTTATCCTGACACCACTTTAATTTGTTCTTAAATTGTTTGCGACTGTTGCTCATCTGTTCATACGTAGGTCCTGAGGGCGGCTTACCATTCATTTGCCAACATTTAAAGTGGAAACGCGCCCGCTCATGGAGATCTTTAACGTGGTAATTCCACCCCGCGACCTGTCTGTGTTTATGCTTACGTGAAACAGAACGAGAACCGGCGCTAGCTATAGCCGCCTGCTTTAAAGATGTAACAATCATATTATATAATTTGTCAATAAGGACAAAGTGCTTAGTGCAACTAACATTACATTCTATACAGTGACTAGAATATCTCATGAAATAAAACTATGAAAACGGATTATATCGCGTATATTGAATTTATAATACATCCCGACGTTTCGAACGGGTGACCCGTTGACCACGAACGCTGTAAAGAGTTCGAAACGTCGGGATGTATTATAAATTCAATATACGCGATATAATCCGTTTTCATAGTTTTATTTCATGAGTAACTATCGCGGTAACCGAAGACAATAGAATATCTCATGTTTTTAAAACTATCACAGCAAAATTGTGCATATCTGTTTATTTGGTCGATATCCCTGTTTCCCCATATTACTTTATTTAATGTACTTTTAACTTTCATACCAGGGTCACAACGTTTTAATGTTATTTTACTGATGTTACAGTCAATCATAAGAGGAAAATGTTCCGACCATACCACATCGTTCAGCACGCTAACACTTGAGACGGTATTTATTCCAGCATAGGTGGTAACGCATTGATCTAACCACCTTCGAACTCCGTGTCCGTGAGCCTCACTCATCTATATATATATAAACGTAAAAGTCCTGACTGACTGACTCACTTAAATCAACGCCCAGCCCAAACCATTGGACCTAGAGAGCTGAATTTTTCACAATAGGTAGTTTTTATAACGATAGTATCCACTAAGAAGGGGTTTTTCAAAATTCATCCCCTAAGGGGATGAAATGAGGGTTCAAAGTTTGTATGGGGTTCAAGTTTTATTTTAAGCTAGCAATTTGAAACTTCGTTAAAAGATAAATTAATAAAATACAAGAAAACTAATTACAGCGTTTTTGAAAATTCATCCCTAAGGTGGTGAAAAGGGGGTTGAAAGTTTGTATGAGAATCTAAAATTTTTTTTCAAGTGCGGGACTTGAAACTGTATATGGACATATTATTATAATACAGGAAAAGTAATTTCAGCGTTTTCAAAAATTCATCCCCTAACAGGGTTAAAAAGGGGTTGAAAGTTTGAATCCATTAAAACCTCTTAGAAAGACATAATAACCGATTACAAAAAAAAGTATAATTTCGACGTTTTTGAAAATTCAACTAAGGGGGTTAAAAAGGGGTTGAAAGTTTGTAGGGGAATTTTATTTTAAGCTAGGTACTTTTTGAAACTTCGTGGAAAGATATTTAATTAAAAGAGAAATAAACTAATTTCTGTATTTTTGAAAATTCATCCTCCAAGGTGGTAAATAAGGGGTTGAAAGTTTGTATGGACTGTATAGAGATCATACCTGTTTTTGAGTGCGGGACTTCAATCTTTGTACAAAGGCATAGGTGTTATTAATTAGAATTCAAGAAAATAAAATTTAAGCGTTTTTAAATGTTCATCCCCTTAAAGGGTTAAAAAGGGGTTGAAAGTATGAGCCCATTACAAATGCTTTGAAACTTCTTAGAAAGGCATTGTTAGTTAGTTAGTTAGTTTTGCTGGGCATTTTCCGCAACTCGACATCCAATGTGCCTATTTTGCGTGAAACGAGGTAGCGCTACTCTAACCACCCCAGCTCCTCCACGAAGCCTAGCAAGGTCTTCAGGTTGCTAGTTGCTTCCTTTAGTGTGCATGGATTCCCTAGGTATTTGCTCCTATATACTTCTACCTGTTTACAGTCTAGGAGAATATGTTTTGTTGTTTCTTCTTTTGCCATGCACGCTCTGCACATGGGGCTGTCCGTTTTACCCATAATATGTAGGTGTTTGTTTAGTGTGTTATGTCCTGTTATTAATCCTACTATTTTACGTAGTTGGCTTCTTGGTGTTTTCAGTAATATTTTGGTAAGTTTGTGGTTCAGTTCCGGTAGAATTTCTTTGGTTTGCCTGCATGTCTTCATTTCATTCCAGTACTTGTTGTGCAGTTGTCTGTGATGTTGTTCTAGCTGGTTGTGTATGTAGGATATTGGTAGGGGCATGATTGGCTCGGGTCCATATGCCGGTGTTTCTGAACCTTTCCTGGCCAGTTCATCCGCTGCATCGTTTCCTCTTGATCCACTATGCCCCTTTATCCATTGTACTGTTACTTTGTTGCCTTCTTTGCTCACTTCAGTGAGGCTTCGATGACATTCAAGTATAAGCTCTGAAGTAAGTTTGTCGCTGCATAGCGCTTGTAGTACCGATTTACTGTCTGACAGTATTAGTATGGTTTCGTGTTTCACTTGTCGTCTTGTAATAGCATTGCAAGCTTCTATTATTCCTAAACATTCAGCTTGGAATACCGTATTGTGTTCACCAAGGGACTTTGCGATGTGTATGTTCAGGTCCTCTGAGAAGACACCACATCCTGTCCCTTCGTTTGTCTTTGAGCCATCTGTAAATATTCTTAGGTTTATTTGGTTTAGTCCTTCTTTCGGATCTTCTGTTAACGATATGGCGTAATCTTTCCAGAAGATCATAGTTTTTGGTATTTTGTCGATGGGCGCTTCCAGCATGGGCAGTTTTAAGATCGTATTTTCATAGATCTTCTTGTGCGATGAGCTGAAAGATGTCCATAGGTTTAGATTTTTCAAACGAAGAGCTGTGGCAGCCGCTTCTTTCTGTATGTATAGTATGTGTAGTGGCAGGAGTCCTAGCATTATTTCTAGAGCCGCAGTCAGAGTAGTTCTCATGCAGCCCGTTGCAGCCACACATGCTAGTTTTGTGTTTTATTTAGTTTGTCTATTACTGTAGTTAGCTGGGTGCGGGGCCACCATACCACCGCGCCGTAGCTGATCATTGGCATTATTACCATTTTGTACAGCCACAGTATAATGTGAGGGGCAAGTCCCCATCTTTTTCCCACCATCCTCCGGCATTGCCAAAAGGCTACTGTTGCTTTGTTCAGTTTATTGTCCAGGTGTTTGCTCCAGTTCAGTTTATCGTCCAGGATTATGCCTAGATACTTTACGTCCTTTGAAAGTGTCAGTTTTGTGCCAAAAAGTGTTGGCATTGCATATGTACCCAGTTTTCGTTTGTGTGTGAAGAGAATTGTGTCGGTCTTTTTTGGGTTTACCGATAGGTCATTCTCCTTGCACCATTTCTCTACTATTCTCAGTGCTGTCTGTGCGAGATCGCACAGTGTGCTTATTACTAGGCCGCTGATTAGTATTACTAAGTCATCTGCGTACCCTATAGTCATAAAGTGTTTGTTGTTTAGTTTTGTTATCAAATCGTTTACAACCAGGTTCCAAAGCAATGGTGAGAGTACTCCTCCCTGGGGGCATCCTCTCATGACTAGTGCCTGGTGATTTTGATTTTCGGTTAGTCTTATTATTCTCTGTCTTAGCATATTCATTATCCATTCGATTATGAGCGGATTGGTTCCATGTCTATGTAATGCTTGTTGAATGCTGCTGAAATTGGTCTTGTCAAAGGCTCCCTCTATGTCGATGAAGGTGCCTAGACAGGAGTTTTTCCTCGCTAACGCATTCTCTATGTTGCTTACTACAGCATGGAGAGCTGAGTCAGTTGATTTACCTTGACTGTAGGCGTGTTGGTTTGGATGGATTGCTATGTTTTTTAGAGCCGTGTCCTTCAGTTCTCTGTCACATAATCTTTCTAGTGTTTTTAATCGGTTTTTCCTGGTTTTGGTAGGAAAATCACTTTCACTTCCCTCCATTTCTGTGGTATATACCTAAAGGCTATACAGCTGCACAGTAGATTGGATAGATGTTTTATTAGTGTGTGTCCTCCCCACTTTAGTAGGGCTGGGTAGATTCCGTCTGTTCCCGGCGATTTAAAGTTATCAAAACTATTTACCGCCCAGGTCGTTTTGCTATGTTCTGTTATGCGTTCTGCTGTCTTCCATTCTCTTTCAGTTGGATTGTAGTTCGTTATGTGTTGTTCCGGGTCTTGCTCATTTACTACCTTGCATCCTGGGAAGTGGGTCTCAACCAGTAGCCTTTCTGTCTCTGCTGGGCTACTGGTGGTGCTATTATCCTGTCTCCTCAGGGTGCCCAGTAGTTGCCTTGGTTGGTCTGCAAGGATTTTCCTTGTTCTGTTTGCCTGTGTTACAGTGGATATGTTATCGCAGAAATTCCGCCATGTGGCTGATTTTCTGTATCTCAGTCTTTTCTTATAGTCTGTTTTAGCTGTTTTGTACTTATCCCAGTCCTCTTCAGCTCTTGTGTTCATTGCTCTGTTAAGTAACCTTCTCATTTTTGTTCTCATTCGGTCCAACTCCGGTCCCCACCAGCTGTTGTTGTTACTGCTTTTCCCTCTAGCTGATGAGGTCGATAGTGGACATGTGTTTTCGTAGCTATCGGTAATGTTCTTAATAAGTAAGTTTACCTGTTCCTCCAACTCCTTTGTATTGCTAGGTCTGTCTGTGTGTGTGTTATTGTCTAGTTTACCTTCCATAAGTTCCTTGTACGCCGGTATGTCCGTGCGTCTCGGGTTTCTTCTAGGTGTGGGTGTCTGTGTGTCGGCTGTTAGGTCGTACCGAATCCATCTGTGGTCGGAGCAGGATAGCTCGTCCGACACGTGCCAGTTGCATATGTGTTGAGCTGCCAGTCCTGTGCTTAGAGTAATGTCAATTATAGTATTACATCTACGAGTGACAAAGGTTGGTTTGGATCCTGTGTTTAATATATCTAGGTTAGTTGACATAAGGTATTCAACAATATCGTTACCTCTTTTGTTGTTGGTTTCCATTCCCCATAGGTTGTGATGGCCGTTGCAGTCTGCAGATATGACCAGCTCGAGCCTTTCTCGTTCGCAGTAGTGTATGAGGTTGTTCATCTCCACTGGAGGTGGTTCGTCCTCCGCCGCCATGTAGGTGGACGCCAGGACTATCTCCGGTAGATTTGAGTTTTGTGTTCTGAGGAGTTTTATGGCACACACGTCTCTGGAACAGAATTGAGTTAGTGGTTGTGCCATTATGTTACGAGATATGTATATGCAAGTTCTGGGCTTGTATTGTGTGTTATAAAATAAATTACCTCCGGTGTTACAAAGGCCGTTTATGCGTGTGTTCCTGATCCACGGCTCCTGGATCAGGGCTATGGATGTTGGGTTAACCTCCAGCCATTTTCGAAGTTGAGCCGTTGCAGATTCGCTGTGCTGGAGGTTAACCTGGAGGACCTTACAGTGGGAAGGCGCCATCGGAGGGTGTCCCTTCTGCCGCTTTTCCCTTCAGGTCCAGGAGACTTATCCCCTTAGGTAGCCCGTCTTCGTCCTCAGAGTCCAGCAATATGCCTTCCTCGAGGTCAAAGTCTTCTTGTTTTTCCGCGCTGTCCGTGTCCATAGCAGAGGGGGTATCGAGTGTGGATGTTTTTTCCGCGGTCTTGTCCTCCCCTCTGTTTATGTTCTCCTCTGTTGTGTTTTTCTCCGGTGGAGAATCCCTGAAGCGCCCTCCGCCGTGCTGGAAACGGATGTAGACTGTCCCACATAAGTAGTTCAGTCTCCTCCCTTTTTCCATCACAGTAGGAACGACGTCCTCAGGTATTCCCACAAGGAGTAGGGTGCAGGATCTCTTCTTAAGGGGGATCGCCTGGTTGAGAGTCCTCTTTCTCACCATGGCCCACGGGTTCTGGAAGTTTAGGACCCTTCCCACCTTGGTAAGGTTTTCTTCCAGGGCCGGGATCAAAATACCGCACCTTGTGTTACGGACCATCTCGTCCTCCCTCTTCCCGACTAGACGGTCTCCGTTCTCGAGGGTGGCCGACTCCAGCCACTTCATCAGCCACTCTTTGGTTTTTGCGTCCTGGCATCACAGCTTCAGGTACCCATCCACAAAACTGGGTCTACCCGAGAACGCTGGGGCCTCCGCTACGGTATCCAGATCGGTCTCTATGGCCGCCTGGAAGATGGCGTCCCCGATCTTCCTCTCCACCGTTTCAGCGTCCTGCTGCGTCAGTCTGCCCGTGCGGTCGTTGGTGATCGCAACCGTCAGGTCCGTCGCTGCCGCCGCTGCATAGGAGGAGGGTTGTATCTCATTCCCCATGGCGTCTGTCCTGCGTTTTTTGTAGTCGCCTCTGGGGGATATGGTTTCATCCAGGCGCGCCCTCTTGGCTTTTCCCTCCGGTTTCTTTGCCTGGTTTTGTTCTGCAGTGGTCGTCACTCCCTCACCCTGTCCCTTCTGGGCGTCAACCTCCTGCTTGTTCCCAGAGGTGCGGCTGTTTGCCTCTCTGCGCTTTTGGAGCCGCTGCCTCTGCCTCTGTGAGACTTTCTTCCGCAGTGGTGCGTTTTCTTCGGTCTGGGTAGGCTTCCCTCTTGGTTTGCACCTGATCTCCCAGCCGGGATCTATGATCTGCTTTGAGGGTTCAACAGGTGTTGTCCCACTCGCCGCTGTCATCGGTTTGCTTGTGGAGGGTCTAGCTGTCGGAGGCTCCATCCTCTCTAGTTCAGTCACCTGGGCTGGGGTTCCGGTAGGTACCCCGGCTTTCAGCGGCCTATCTAGCTTCAATGGCTTCTCCTCGGCTTTACCACTCACTATCTGTTTCGCCCCCCTTAATGCTTCAGCTTTCGCCGTCTCAGCTAAGGAGGTCGTTTGTTTCTGTTTGTATTTTTTATTATTTTGATTTTTATTTAAAGTCTCTTCCATTCAGTTCCCACGAGTAGCTAGGGATGTAAAAGGTCAGTACTACGCAGAGCCCCGCTTGCGTAGACAAGGCTTTATACAACGGGTGTCGCCCGGTACCCGAGGCCTATCGTTCGCGACTGAGCTCCCTCTCAGCCATGCATCCATCGGCACGATCAGTTACACCTTGGATTAGGGGATTGGAAATTGGAAAGGGGTTAGAAGGTTAGGAGAAGGAAAGAGAGGGAAGGAGGGTTGACACGGGAATTTAAACTCTTGAAAGCCGGAACGCGGACCCACGCTAGCAGGCATTGAACTCCAATTGTTAATTAATTAGAATTCAATACCTACTGCGCGGGTCCACGCTCCGGCGTTCGAGAGGCTAAGACAGGAAATGATAGTTTGGAACATGGGATTAACCTCTCGAAAGCCGGAACGCGGACCCACTAGCAGGCATTGAACTCCAATTATCAACTAATTAGAGTTTCAATACCCACTGCGCGGTTCCACGTTCCGGCGTTCGAGAGGTTAAAGACGGGAATTCTAGGGTAAGGAAGGAACACCTGGCGGGTGGGGATGCCACATCTCTTGGCGTGGCCCACACCAGGCGAGGCCCTCATACTCTGCTACTAGTGGTCCGGGGTATGTTGGTAAACATGGCGACGCCCGTACTAACCACTAGCATTGCCCAGGGGGGACGACTGGGACGCGTATGATGGACTTGGGGTGTTGGCCAATGGCTCAGCGTCGCATACCTGGCGTACCTACTACCCCCTCCCCCCAAGGCATTGTATAAGATTACAAAAAAAGTTATTTCAACGTTCTTAAAAATTTCAACCCCTAAGGGGGTTAAAAGGAGATGTAAGTTCATATGTGGTACAAGTTTTCTTTGAAACTTCGTAAAAGGGCATTATATTAAAATACCTAGACGAAAACTAATTTCACCTTTTTTTTTAAGTTTGTATTAATAAAGTTTGCATCGGGAGCGAACATTTCTTTTGAATAGTGGACTTTAAAATCTTCTAAGGGGGTCGTTGAGAGGTATTATATCGAGAACACTTTTTTTTCAGTTAGAGGTTTGCAACTTCGTAGTTTGTGAAAGTAAACTTCACACTTTGTATAATACTATGTGGTGATGATGATTCTGTCCCTACTTATATCTTTTGCTGCATAATATTCTATGCTCATATAAAATATATAACCACCAACATACAAATCCACGCGTATGATGTCGCGGGCAACAGCTAGTCTATATATATAAACGTAAAAGTCCTGACTAACTGACTGACTCACTTAAATCAACGCCCAGCCCAAACCGTTGGACCTAGAGAGCTGAATTTTTCACAATAGATAGCTTTTATGACGTTAGTATCCACTAAGAAGGGGTTTTTCAAAATTCATCCCCTAAGGTGGTGAAAAAGGGGTTGAAAGTTTGTATGGAGATCATAATTTTTTTTAGTGCGGGACGAAACTGTATAAAGGCATATTATTAAAATACTAAAAAAGTAATTTCAGCGTTTTTGAAAATTCATCCCCTAAAAGGGTTAAAAAGGGGTTCAAAGTGAATATATTACAAATGCTTTAAAACTTCTTAGAAAGGCATTGTATAAGATTCCAAAAAAGTTATTTCAACGTTCTTGAAAATTTAACCCCTAAAGGGGTTAAAAAGGGGATGTAAGTTTATATGTGGTACAAATTTTCTTTTAAGCTAGGAACTTGAAATTTGGTAAAAAGGGCATTATATTAAAATAGACGAAAATTGATTACTTACACCGTTTTTGAAGTTTGTATTAATAGTTTCGGGAGCGAATATTTTTTTAAATAGTGGACTTGTAAATTTTCTAAGAGGGTCGAGAGGAATTATATCGGGAACAATTTTTTTCAGTTAGGATCTTGAAACTTCGTAGTTTGTGAAAGACAAATTTCATGCATTGTATAATTATTAACAAATAATTAACCGTCCCTACTGATATCTTTTGCTGCATAATGTTCTATATTATGCTCATGTAGAATATATAACCACCAACATACAAATCAACGCGTACGAAGTCGCGGGCAACAGCTAGTAAAAGTATAAGTGTCACTGTCAAGTCCAAGCAATAACTGGTCTGCACAAATAAGTTCGTGCTCGTCGCAAAACGTCTTCAGTTCATCTCCAAATCTCGTATTCGGATGCGCGTTAAAATCGCCCAACACATATGTAACTTCACTTCCGCTTTCTTCTATAATAGCGTGTATGTTTGCGAGACAGTCCGTGAAACTAATAAGATTTTCCTCACAGTCCACCGGCATGTAGATAGTGTAGATACTAAGTACTAAGAATTGGCGCTCCCCGAGTTCAACTTGAATCGCTGCAAATCGATCACTTGTGCACGTGATCACAGACACGTTAGAAAATATAGACTTCCGCCACATTAAAGCGACACCTCCATACGGACGACCTCGCAAGACACCTTTAGATGTATCAACCGAAGACTTTGCAAAGCAACCAAATTCATTGTTAATTCCATTGACAAATGACAAACTTAATG
Source organism: Cydia strobilella (assembly GCF_947568885.1). Classification (NCBI taxonomy): domain Eukaryota; kingdom Metazoa; phylum Arthropoda; class Insecta; order Lepidoptera; family Tortricidae; genus Cydia; species Cydia strobilella. The sequence continues at coordinate 15,840,401 of NC_086041.1, read as the reverse complement.
CATTTGTTCTAGCAAATACCTACATTTTGATACATAATTTTCACAGTTTTGGTCTGATTTTGATTTTTTTGGTATCAGTATATGGCTTGAGACATCATCGTTAATGTTGTAGTACATTGCTTTAACGCCCGACTTTTGGTTTGGTTATAAAACCCAAGTAATCGAATATTCTTTACATCATTTTGATTTCTTTGTATATTGCTCTTAAACTATTGTATATTTTGGTACATAGTGTAGAAATGAAATATAGAATATTTAATTGGCTTTCATTTAATAACCCACACGTGTATGTGCAATGCATAGTTTGGGTGCAATATGCAATATTCGCAACGAGGCGGGAGTCATTTTGATGACGTCATTCCGCTGAAGTAGATGGCCGGCGCCGCTGTCTCCCGGCAGTTTTGTAAACCCAATACTATGCCAAATAACATACTAAAAGTCGAAAGCGGTTTCCGGATCTAAACTATATTCCTGTTCAGACACACAAAAGGCCCACTGTGCACCGATAGCGGGCTGCACTATTGGATGCGCCCCACCTCCCAAAACCAGACGCGATCCGAGCGCGGTCACGCGAACACACATAATACTTACCTATATATATATTGTAATTTTCCAAAGTAATAAAAAACTAGTTACATCATAAAAGGTGAATTTATTGAAGAGAACCTCATAGAAGATCGAACATAATTTTTGGCGACCGAAGACATGACATTGCGCGGAGGCGCAATAACTTTAAGGACAACGTAACCTGCAACCACGAGGTCCACGAGGAGGAGGCGTGACGTGGAGGCAAAGTGGACTCCTGCCTGCTGCCTGCTGGTCTACGTATTTCAGGGGAGTGCCCGTTCCATCCTTCCACTCATTCTAACTCCTTTCCACAGAAAAATTTAGTGAAATTTACCCCTTTTTTGTGCAAACGTAAGACATTTAAGTAAAAGATCAAACCCCTTTAATTACATATAGCCATTTAGCTATCAATAAAGAATAAATTTGCATTGTAGTTGCATAGGTACTTATTGCACTCGCCGACTATTCCAGGTTTTGCGTAAACAAGTCGAGCGGCCGGGCCGACAGTTGCCACGCGGCGCGGAGAACAAAGGATCACGCGCATCGGCCACTCCATCGGCGTGATAGCACATTCTTAAGACTATCAACGTTGCACGGGTTTGAATCTGAACTGCAAGGTTTGCCGGATTAAACGGTATTTATAACATTTTTATTACTTGTTGTTCATTACAATGTCTGAAGCAGAGTTAAAAGATTTATTAAAAAAACGTAGTGTAATTAAGGGTAAAGTAACTGTGTTTAAAAATAAATATGCGGAATTTGAGAGCAATACAAGTATTACTTCCAGTCAAGTTAATGAGCTGGCATTGCGGTTGAGCAGATTTGAAATTGTTTTCAATAATTTTGATGACTTACGGGAAAAGATAGAATCGATAACCAGCGATAACGATCAGCTGACTGAAAATATACAGATTGAAAACGATTACTTTGATCTTATCAATTGTGCGCAAGAATTTATAGAGATGCACAAACAAAGGTTTGCTGATGCTGACGATGGAAGTGTTAGTAGCCGAAATTCAAGCCATCAAATTAATATTAAACTCCCCCAAATTAAGCTGCCGTCTTTCGATGGAAATTATGGCAAATGGCTTGAGTTCCGTGATACTTTTACGTCTATTGTGCACAATAATAGTTCTTTAAATGACATAAATAAGTTCTATTATCTGCGCACCTCCCTTGAGGGCAGCGCCGCGCTTGTAATTAAATCGTTGGAAATATCTGCCGCCAACTACGCCGTCGCTTGGAGTTTATTGTGTGATAGGTATGACAACAAGCGTCAACTGGTTCATAACCATTTGCAGTCCTTATTCCGCATAGAGTCTTTGACAAGAGAGTCAGATAAGTGTTTGCGTAACTTAATTGATAATGTAACAAAAAATTTACGAGCGCTCGAGAGCCTCGACGAGAGGGTAGATTGCTGGGATACGCTTATTGTTTTTCTTTGCTCCTCCAAGCTTGACCCGATCACATTAAGAAAATGGGAGGAAAAAAGAAACAGTCTAGAAGACTCGCCGAAGCTATCTGAGTTCACTGACTTTCTTCGTAGCAGGGCCGATATACTGGAGTCATTGGCTCGAAGCGGCAGTCACTTTGAAAGGCCTGAAACGAAACAGCCTCAAAAGAAATTAGATAAAATTCAAAAAACATTTGTCGCAGCCGCTTCGAACCCAACGACAACCAGCTCGCCTCAATCATCGTGCTTGATATGCAAAGGTGACCACCGTATATCTACGTGTAATAAATTTCTCGAAATGACACCAGAAGTGAGAGGTGACGAAATATATAAGTCAAAGGTGTGTCCAGTCTGTTTTCGAGGTGGTCATCGTGCATTTCAATGCCGAGCGAATCCTTGTAAAATATGTGGACGTAAACATAATTCATTATTACATCGAACGTATGTACCAAACAATGCACAGGTACCTAGTACCTCTCAGGCTAGTACCTCAACAGCAGGTGACAATCAAGTAAAAAATGCATTTCCGATATCATTCTGTTCGTCGGACGCAACGCAGGTGTTGTTATCTACGGCTATGGTAGATATTGTAAACAAAAATAATCAGTGCCATCGCGTACGCACGTTACTTGATTGTGGAAGTGAATCTTCGTTTATAAAAAGGTCATTACAGGAAAAATTAAATCTTCCTGTTTTTGAATATGAGACTGAGGTCTTTGGCCTTAATAAATTATCTTTTACAACGTTACGACGGTGCACGATAGAAGTGCAATCCAGGGATAGGTCAATAAAAATACCTATAATTTGCTCCGTAGTCGACGATGTAGGCAACGAAGTCCCTGAAAACGAGGTCGATATTTCATCATTAAATATACCTAAAAACGTAGATTTGGCGGATGAGTCATTTTATCGTCCCTCTGCAGTAGAATTGTTACTAGGGGGCGACGTTTTTTGGGGTCTTCTTATACAAGAACAAATAAAGCTAGGAAAAAATAAACCATTCCTACAGAACTCGCAGTTCGGATGGCTTGTTGTCGGTCCAACCACTTTTATGTCAAATAATAATAACGGGCTAGGCAATAAAGTTCATTGTAACTTCAGCCACGAAATCAGCGTCCAGTTAAGGAAGTTCTGGGAACTAGAGGAGCTGCCACCGCAGGAGAAGTGGACAGCCGAAGAAGAAGCATGCGAAGCTCATTTCCTCGAAAATACCTACCAATTGCCAGACGGCAGGTTTTGCGTGAGTTTGCCTCTAAAAGAGTCACCCGAGAAATTAGGTGACTCCTTTCATATTGCTAAAAAACGATTGCATTATTTAGAAAAACGATTTGAAAGGCAACCTCACGTAAAACAACAATATTGCGATTTTATCCGCGAGTATCAAGAGTTAGGGCACCTTACGCCAATAGAAAAACCGGAGGTCGCGAATTTTCTTGCCCACCACCCAATTTTACGTGAAAAATCGGCCACGACACGTTGTCGTGTCGTCTTCGACTGTTCAGCGAAGACATCGTCGGGTATGTCGTTGAACGACATATTAATGGTTGGGCCAACAATACAGGATGACATTTTTTCAATTCTCACTCGTTTTCGTCAACATGAATATGTATTGATCGGAGATATTGAAAAAATGTATCGCCAAATCCTAGTAAACGAAAATGATAGATATTTACAGGTCATTTTATGGCGCGAAAATAGTACGGAACCCATTAAATATCTGCGCCTCGATACCGTTACCTACGGCATGTCGTCCTCGCCTTATTTAAGCATAAGATGTTTATATGAAATTGCTAAGACTTGTGACGATCCGCATATAAAAACTATAATTGAGAGAGATATGTATGTAGATGACTTAGTTACGGGCTCGGACAGTTCCGACCAGTTAAAATATATTTTAACATCGGTCTCACAAACCTTAGCAAAGGCGCAGATGAATTTACGTAAAATAAAATCTAATTGCATTCAACTCTTTCAAGATGAGGAAAACTTTAACGAGCAATCGAATGTCGACTTTAATGACGAGTGTTCTACGCTCGGAATTCGTTGGAACCCAGCGGCGGATAAGTTGTTAATCAGCTGCTCGAAGGGCGTTAAAGATGTAAACAATGCCGATTCTAAGTGTACAAAACGTACTATCTTATCCACGATTGCAAGCATATTTGACCCTTTGGGTCTGTTAAGTGTTTGCACAATCACATTTAAATTACTTTTAAAGAATATCTGGGCATTGCACCTGGAATGGGACGATGAAGTGCCTTCCGATATAAAGCAAACGTGGAATAAGATCGTGCGCGGATTAAATATTTTGACTTCGTTCCAAATTGATCGTTATGTATTGCAACCTGAGGCGGAAAATATTGAGTTGCATTTTTTCTCGGATGCTTCCTTATTGGCCTACGCCGCGTGCGCATATATTCGCTCGATAAGCGATAAGGGAGTAGTGGTTCGGTTGCTCTGTGGCAAGGCCAAGGTCATGCCTGCTCGGCCAGCTGTTACTATCCCACGTGCGGAGCTACTGGGCGCATTGTTAGCCTGTCGACTTTACGACAAAATAAGGAAGTCATTGCGACAGAATATTGATAAAGTGTATTTTTGGGTCGACTCGAAAATCGTACTTTCGTGGTTAAACATTTACAAATCAAATAAAATGCAACTCAAGACCTTTGTATTACATCGAGTGTCTGAGATAACGGAATTATCTCGCGGCGCTCAATGGAACCACGTTCCGTCTGGTCAAAACGCAGCTGATGCAGCTAGTCGCGGGTTATTGCCCGATCAGCTGACATCTGACGGTATGTGGTTTCAAGGGCCGTCTTTTCTAAAGTGTAACGAAAGTGACTGGCCTTCTCAAGACAATTCAATTGAATTAAATTCAAATATACCGGAAGTTAAATCCACTGTTCAAGTAATGAGCGCGAGTCTGAGGAAGAACGCGTCAATGGATTTTATTAAATTAGAAAACTTTTCGAACTTCAATCGCTTGAAAAGGTCAGTCGCGTACATATTACGATTTATAAATAATTGTAAACAGCCTAAGAATAAATTTCAAGGGCCATTAAGTGTTTCAGAATTGCATGCGGCTGAAACTAAGCTTGTACAATATTCGCAAGAGACTTCATTTCTTGACGAATTAAATTTATTAAAAAATAATTTACCTATAAGCAAAAGGTCAAAGGTCTTGTCCTTAAACCCATTCCTAAATGAAGATGGTGTTATGCGAGTTGGCGGCAGATTATCCAACTCGGATTATATATATGATAAAAAACATCCGATAATTCTAGACGGTAAACATTATTTAAGTAAGTTAATATATGGACATTTCCATAAACAATTAAAACATACCGGGCCACAGCTGCTACATTCAAGCGTTCGCGAAGAATATTGGATAATAGGCGGACGATTGCTAGCGCGCAAAACTTATCAAACATGTATAACTTGCAAGCGCTTGCGAGGAGCAGTTGCGACTCAACTTATGGGAAACCTGCCCGCTCAGCGCGTGACGCCAGGGTACCCATTTCAATCCACGGCCATTGATTATGCTGGTCCGTTCTTAATTTTAAGTAAAAAAGGGCGTGGAGCCCAATTAATAAAATCATTTTTGTGCATAATGTGCTGTCTGAGAACAAAGGCCGTTCACCTTGAACTCGCCAGTGATCTCAGCACGCAAAGTTTCATTTTGGCTCTTAAGCGGTTTATTGCAAGGAGAGGAAAGCCTTACGAGATTTTTTCGGACAATGGCCGAAACTTTCTGGGGGCTAGTAACGAAATAGGCCAAGTTATTCATAGCTCTTATAACTCTGTCTCAGAAACGTTTGCTAATGAACACATTCAGTTCAGATTCGCACCCGCGTATTCGCCTAACTTCTCTGGCTTAATAGAAGCCGCAGTGAAATCCGCGAAATATCACCTTAAAAGAATAATTGGTAATATGCACTTCACATATGTCGAACTCGAGACGATTTTTGTTCAGGTCGAGTCGATTTTGAATAGTAGGCCTTTATGCCCCTTATCCTCCGATCCTCACGACCTGTCCCCATTGTCCCCTGGGCACTTCTTGATCGGACGATCGTTGACTTCGCTGCCAACGCTAAACCTCGAAGAAGCCAAACCGAGCCAGTTGCACCGATACGCACGGATGGAGCAAGTGCGCCAACACTTTTGGGCCAGATGGAGCCACGAGTATGTCAGCCTCCTGCAGCAGCGTACCAAATGGCGCTCGCGACAGCCTAACCTCCAGCCGGGTCAGCTCGTCCTTGTGAAGCAACCCCACGGCCCGCCGTTGACATGGCCGCTCGGCCGCATTGAAAAGCTACACAAAGGCTCTGATGGATTATGCCGCGTTGTAGATGTACGCACACGAAAGGGCCTAGTTCGACGTGGTATTTCCTGCATATGCCCTTTGCTGAAGGACGGAGAGGATACTGACCAACAACAACAATGTTGAAAGCAGGAGCTTTCAAGGCGCGGAGCATGTTCAGACACACAAAAGGCCCACTGTGCACCGATAGCGGGCTGCACTATTGGATGCGCCCCACCTCCCAAAACCAGACGCGATCCGAGCGCGGTCACGCGAACACACATAATACTTACCTATATATATATTGTAATTTTCCAAAGTAATAAAAAACTAGTTACATCATAAAAGGTGAATTTATTGAAGAGAACCTCATAGAAGATCGAACAATTCCCATAAGGCAGTGCACTATAAATTCTGCGAAGACTTGCACGCATGTGAGGGACTGGCAGCTATTTATTCGCGAATACGGAGCGCGAGTGGATCGCGAATGGATTAACGAATGCATTGTTGCACGAATGTGTAGAATGACGACTTGGAATACCACGTATGGCTTTAACATTCGCATAGTCATTCGCGAGTGTTAAATAGTCAATAATTATGATTAGGTATATACTACTACTACCTAACGAAGATCAATGTCTAAGATACGTTATATATGGTCGACCTTCACCCATACGTCTGACGGATGAAACTTATATTGTATGAAAGAAAATATGTTCCTGAACATAAATAAATAGGGTTGCCTAATGAAATATGTTCAAGGCTATTTTTAATAAATTTTTGAAAATAATTTTTTTTCTTCAAATTTCACCGATTTGTCTGACGAACGAAATAAGTTCCAATGGAAAGTATACAACTTCTACAACATGAATAAATTAGGTTGCCTATGTTTTTCCGGTCACTATCAGGAGGTTGCTGTGTTAAAACAGGTGAGTTAAAATCGATAATTGCATTGCGATAATCAATGTCTAAGATACGTTATATATGGTCGACCTTCACCCATACGTCTGACGGATGAAACTTATATTGTATGAAAGAAAATATGTTCCTGAACATAAATAAATAGGGTTGCCTAATGAAATATGTTCAAGGCTATTTTTAATAAATTTTTGAAAATAATTTTTTTTCTTCAAATTTCACCGATTTGTCTGACGAACGAAATAAGTTCCAATGGAAAGTATACAACTTCTACAACATGAATAAATTAGGTTGCCTATGTTTTTCCGGTCACTATCAGGAGGTTGCTGTGTTAAAACAAGTGAGTTAAAATCGATAATTGCACCCATCTGTCTGACGCTTGAATTATATATCAAAATAATGGTAATTTTATTGCGGATACAATGGTATAGGGTTGCCTGCAAAAATCCGGTCACAAATAAGGGTTGCCAGGCTTTTAAAGAAAATAAGAAGGAAAGACTTTTAGCGATAACTCAAAAACGGCTTAACTGATCACGATTATTTTAACTATTTTCGAATGTGTTTATTAATCACTATTTTTGTGATTTTTTTTCATAATTTTTGGATCAATGGTTCAAAAGTTAAAAGGAAAATCCCTTTTTTTTCTCTTTCTAAATAATTATTTCCGAAATGATTCACTTTATCAAAAAATGTTGTTCTAAGACCCCTATTTATTTTGAAAGACCTATCCAATGACACCCCACGCCATAGGGTTGAAACGATAAAAAAATTGTCACACACATTTTGTTTCTTTCAAAGCGATTATTTCCGAAAATATTCACTTTATCAAAAAATGTTTTTCTAATAACCCCTATTTATTTTAAAAGACCTATCCAACGACATCCCACATCATAGGGTTGAAACGAAACAAAAAATCCTTACATACATTTTGTTTCTTTCGAGGCGATTATTTCCGAAAATATTCACTTTATCAACAATTGATTTTTGAAAACCTGTATTCATTTCAAAAGACCTATCCAACAATATCCAGCACTATTGGTTTCAAATGAAAAAAAAAATACTAAATACCTTACATTTTGTTTCTTTCGAAGGGATTGTTTCCGAAAATATTCACTTTATCTAAAATTGATTATAGAAGACCCCTATTCATTTTAAAAGACCTATCCAACAATATCCGGCACTATAGAGCGTAACGATCATTTTTTTTTTTCATATCTTGAATATATGTACGAATAGCATTATAATTACTTCGGGCAACAGTTTTTACATCAAATTTCTAGTCTTGCCAAGATAACAATCGTACACGACAAACGCCAAATGAATAGAAAAAATATATCGGGATGACAGATGCTACGAAAAGTCACATGACTATTTCCATACACAATTTCAGTTTCAATTGGCATTTTCCATCATCGATTGTCATCTTGGCTAGGTCCCCTGATACTTTAAAACCCAGCATCGAAGCCTAGTTCAGAAGTCGCTTTTCATTTTTGTAATATATTTTTCCTTGTTTTCAGTACACAGGGCAGAACCCGGACGTGGTGTTCGATGACGGACGGGGGTGGTCGCAAACTGCCCCAGCCCAGATTTACCATAAGCAGCTGGCGATAGTGTTCAAGGCTCCCCCCTATCGGGAAGAGCGAGACCCCAGAAGCCCCGACTATCTTCAGGTATCTCTATAAACCTCTCATTGAGATCGGTTCTCCGTTAAGATTTTAAAATTAGGGCACCTCAATGGAATCTGATTCAAAAACCGTTTTAGAAAAAAAAAACGATATTAAATCATTTCAATAAGATAATAAATTATTCGTAACTAATAGGGCCATGCAGAGATTTAGGTTTGCGTCTTTTAAGCTTAGCCAAAAACTATAGTTATGCATCTAGTAATTACTTACATGTACTTACTAGCGAAAACTGCGGGGTTAGTGTGTGTTATCGTTATCGTTTAAAACATACCAGATCTAAGAAACATAAACCATAGATCACAAATTTCTGTCGCTTTTGGTTCCAGTTGGAACTAGTATAATCAGTTGATTTTTATCCTCTTATAGGTACATCAGTATTAAAATAGGTATAAATTCAGGAACTATTCTCTATTTGCAGCGCTGACAAAAGTTGTTATTAATTAGGTGCAGGTGTACCTGCAGCAGTGTAGCGAACGTGGCGTGTTGCGCAGTCAGCCCGCCACCGTGAAGTATATCTTGTCTGAGAAGAACGGCCCGCTTCAGTTTCCTAAACCGACTCGTAAGTATCACCTTGCTTATTCCTTTATGGCTCTGATGCTGCGCTGCCGGCAGGCTTACTAACTAGAAACAATAACGCAGAGGCAGGATCGAGGGCAAATAAGATGTCTATCTTATCTGCCCTCGAAGAAGTCTTTCTTGATTCTCACATTAGCTGCAATCCGGCGGCGCTGCCTTTTACTCTCGTCATCAAATCGTTAGTTCTGGCAACGGCCCAACGGCTGACAGCCATATAGCAGTGGCAGCAGTGGGAAAGTTATCTAATTCACGCAATGGCGCTGGTCACTTTCATGGATAAGGATCATTATATTCCTAAACAATTAAACAATCCATGGACGTCACGGTTGGCAACAGGGATCATGAATTTTATAACATAATCTGACACACATGTTGAATTTAAAGGGGCCCACTGACTATCAGTCCGCCGGACGATATCGGCCTGTCAGTTAGAACAAAAATTTGACAGTTCCAAACAACTGACAGGCCGATATCGTCCGGCGGTCAGTGTGATATATAGACAGTGGGCCCCTTTAGTGGGTAGAAAATAAGCATGTGTCATATAAGAGAAATACTATGGAAATTAAATCATACGTTTAAATTACTAACAAAAACTTTTATAAGAAAAGATAAACCGACTTCAAAAAGGATGAAATAAAATATTATCCCTTTTAGGGTTCCGTGTTTAAGTATATGCGTTACCAACTGATATGTTTAAAGTCGGTGCCAAGCCAAATTTTGAACCATATATTCATAGTGATTTTGGTGCAATTCGATAAGGCTGCGGTATATATAAGTATGTACGTAACGCAGCGTACTACGTAGGCGAACAACACGCGAACGCTAAGCGGCGCGGCACGGCGCCTTAATTAATCCTTTGATACCTATAGAAGTGTCCTACGTGGGCGATCTCTTTGCGAACGCGAACGCCTTGGGTCGGCCGCGCCGCGCCGCGCCGCGTCGCTTCGCTTCGCGTTCGCGAGTGTTCGCCTATGTAAAACGCAGCGTTACACGACGACAATAAAGAACACACCTCAGAACAGAACACACGGTTGAACCTTCTTGGCGCAGTTCGTACCATGTTTGTCGGCACATTAATAAGTAAATCTAATGCGTTTATTTGTCGTCGTATTTTTTAAAGAGCATTTCTTACTAATTCTTGAACAGTCCATAGAACGCAAGTGTGGGATTGGGATTGAGTTATTTTCTGTCGCTTATCCAGAGGACTACATTTCATAATATAAAACAATTCAAGGAACCTTCATGCCAAATTTCAGCTAAAGCGATCCAGTTGTTTAGCCATGAAAAGGTAACAAAGAGGCAGACAAAATTACTTTCACGTTTATTATATTTGTACAGTTGTAATGGGATTTATATACTTACATAAAGCTGATTATTTTTAACTGGTATTGTTACTTGGCACCGACTTCAAACATATCAGTTGGTAACGCATATACTTAAACACGGAACCCTAAAAAGGATAATATTTTATTTCATCCTTTTTGAAGTCGGTTTATCTTTTTTTTATAAAAGTTTTTATTTTTCCATTTTTAGTTTTAAGACATTGTTAAGAGCGTGACGCATGAATGAAAAACATAATCATGTTTAACTCTAAATTCGTAAACTTTATTAAATAATCAGAATTTTCCTCGAGTCTGTCTGGGAAATAATTCCCGTCACTAAAACCATTCTCCGCCCCGCCACTGACCCAATCCCTCAAACCCCCCGATCACTCAACCTCACAGCACATCAACCCCTGATCACTGAACCCCTCGACCTTAAACCACCAACCCTTCAACAGCCATTCCCCGACCCCTAACCCCAGACCCCTTAACTTCTAACCCTACCCCCAATCCCTTAACTCCCAACCCCTCAGTCCCCGACCCATCAACTCACCTCCCCTCAACCCCCAACCTCAAACACCCCAAACACTAATACCCGCTACCTTCACCTCTCACACCTACCCCTCACCTCTCAGTCTCTTTGGTTGTTTCCAACACTACCTACATCAAAAATCATAAAACACATACGAGGGAAGTTCCACATTTCGTCCGTGGTCTTTATCATCATCGTGGCCTTACCACGAGTTTGACTTTGATATATTCGCTATCGTGTGCGTAATTTACTGTTTATGCATCTCGCTCGTACTGGCATATTAGTGTACAAAGTTACGAAGACGCTAGCGAATATGTAGTGTCAAACTCGTGGTTAGGCTACAGTTGCACTACATCAAATTGGTGGTTTTTGGGAGGAAATGCTTGAGTTATTTTAGAAAACACCGAAATCGCCATCTTCTTCTTTGTCGGTCCCTCATTACTGAAGATCGTGACCACTTGGTTTTGCAGCTCCTGTGATTTGTTTCCATCGGTCTCGATCTCCCGTAGCCCTCACCGCTTGATGAAATCACCATAAACGTGCCTATAGAACTTGAGGAGTTCCCTCAATTCCTCACGGATTCCATCATCAGATCAAAACCAAAAATGTTACGAAAACACCTTGGAGGTAACTTCTTTCAAACAGAAAAAGAATTACTCAAATCGGATCATGGGTGCCGGAGTAATCGCTGAAATCATTATCATCAAAACAATCATCATCATCAGATCCACTTAATCAAATTGGTCGTTTTCGAGAGAAAATGCTCAAGTTGCTTAAGAAAACACCCAAAACACCATACATGTGCCTTTAAAAATTGAGGAGTTCCCTCAATTCCTCATGGATCCCATCATCAGAACAGCACCAGATTAATGTGGGACCATGCTCGATTTGCTTAAGAAAACACCCAAATGATCCCATCATGAGAACAGCGCCAGATTAATGTGGGACCACCTTGGAGGTAGTTCCTTTCAAACAAAAAAAGAATTGTTCAAGTCGGACCACGGGTCTCGGAGTAATCGCTGAACATCTTACATTAAGAAAAATCATCATCACTATCATCAAAACAATCATCATCATCAGATCCACTTAATCAAATTGGTCGTTTTCGAGAGAAAATGCTCAAGTTGCTTAAGAAAACACCCAAAACACCATACATGTGCCTTTAAAAATTGAGGAGTTCCCTCAATTCCTCATGGATCCCATCATCAGAACAGCACCAGATTAATGTGGGACCACCTTGGAGGTAGTTCCTTTCAAACAAAAAAAGAATTGTTCAAGTTGGACCACGGGTCTCGGAGTAATCGCTGAACATCCTACATTAAAAAAATCATCATCACTATCATCAAAACAATGATGATGATCATTAGGTCCACTTCATCAAATTGGTCGTTTTCGAGAGAAAATGCTCAAGTTGCTTATGAAAACACCCAAATCACCATACATGTGCCTTTAAAAATTGAGGAGTGCCCTCAATTCCTCAGGGATCCCATCATCAGATCAGAACCAGATTAATACGGGACCAACTTGGAAGTAGCTCCTTTCGAACAAAAAAAGAATTACTCAAATCGGACTACGGGTCTCGGAGTAATCGGTGAACATACATAAAAAAAATAGCCACAACCGAATACAGAACCTCCTCCTTCTATGAAATTGAAGTCGGTTAAAAATTACAGGACCATAAAAATTAAAAATTTGAAGCTTTACGGATGCTAGACCTTGATTCTGTTTTCTGAGTTTTGTATGATTGATGTAAGTAGTCTCATAATTATAGACATTCGATACCTAATAGAGATGTCGGGCCACGCTCAGTTACCCTATATTGTTTAAGTTTAATTTTACCAGTTTGTCGGCATGATTGATTTATATATTGAATTGCAGCTTTATAACACTAACGGTCACGGAGCAAAGCCTCGTGCCGTGGTAATGCGTTTAAGGGCATAGTTCTTTTGTCATTGTACTCTGATTAGAAAAAAGTAGTAGAATATTTTTTTAAGTCATAAAAATAAATTGTATGGAGGATTGACCTATTTGAACGACCTGCATTATACAAAAAAAATAGCGTCAAGAATTTTTCTACTACTTCTCCTAATCAGAATACGATATCCATTACTATTTTTGTTATACTTTGTACATTTATGGTGACCTCTGGCTATTTTCTCCGAAACTACTGGATCAATGAGGGCTATCGTTTTTTTGCTCACCAGTTGGAGCCTCTGTTGATGGTGGTCCAAAAGACTAAAGAACAGCTGTCAGTCATTGAAGTGACAAGTGACATTTGACATTTCGAACTATGGAAAATACCACCATCTACACTAGCGCCCCTAGCGGCGAATTCATACGCGTTAGCCCTCATTAAGTTGAAATTTGGTATACATATGTAACTTTGTGACCCAAAGACGGACGTGTAACATAAATAGACCGATAGTGGGACCATATTTTTGACCTTAAAGTTATGATAATTCTAAAGAAGGAAAAGTGATGCTTATATGGCAGGGGACATGTTTTTAAGCATATTTGTAATTTAAGACGAAAAGTTAGAACGAGCGTTAGGTATAAATTAGGTATTTATATATTTTGATTGATGCTTTTTGAATATTGAATTAAAGTGCAAAGTTTAAGCTTCATCGTTTAAATTATGTATGACTCTTTAAACTGTTACATTTTTAGAAAAAAAAATTAACGTGCTTCTTTGTCAAACTAAAATTAGCTTATTATTTTGTCGATATTGAATTAAAGTTTTAAAAATCCACAATAATATCTCTAAATTCTTAAGTTAATAGACAAAGCCGAAAAATTAGAAAAATAGGATTGCTGCTTAAATTTTAATATGCGTTTTTTGTCCTGTAAGGTCCAATATTGAATTAAAGTCTATAAAGATAAGTTTCATACTATAAAATAATATATGCAACCATATTATGAAAAGTAAGAAATTTCTGTGTGTAGCTTCCATTGTTATAGCCAAATCTATTTAAAAAGGCGCGAAATTCATACATACGCCGCGCTGGTCCGTCAAGGTGCCGGCGCGGCACGCGGGAGCCTATCGTAGCATTCGTATCTATCTATACCTATAGGTACCTCGCCCGGTCGCCCCACCCCCCGCTCAGCTTCGTAAGCGCTGCTTGACTTTTCTTGTCATTCATTAGTTTGTTTACCGTGCACATAAATTAGATGCCGATATTACGTGAAATTAATGTAATTATGACTTCAAAATGAGTACAAAATGTTTGTTATGTGGACTGATTATTTGTAGTTACTTAGTGGTCCGAGAGCTGGTAGACATTTTGGAGTAGGTCCTTGAGGCAAGCTGAAAATTTGCCTGATACTTCTCCTATCATACCCTAACTCAGCACTGGAGGTCTGGCTGCAGGGTAGCGGGGCTAAATCAACCCTTATATTTTTTCAGATTTTTTAGGGCTCCAAAAAAGTTCGTGAGGCAATCTGTAATTTTTACAGGTTTAAGTTAAGTATCTAAATAGTCACAAAAAAATAAGCCTGAACATTTGGTCGGGTCTTTGACCTTGCCAGAAGATCTAAAAAGTAACGTATGGCACTTACTCGTACGTAAAATTAAGTTTGTCTACTATAGTAATTGTATGCATTACAAAGTTATTTTTGTAGTACAGTAAATTAAAGACTACTAGGTAGGATGTACAGTCAGCAATACTATTCGCTTAGCACCGTTGCATACAAACTTCTTTACAGGGTTGGTATCTTTTCTCTGCAGCTGACTGTACAATGTGATTGTAACTATGACGATGGTGTATATTTATGATGTATGTTATTTATTGTGTTTTTTGTATGTTACTTAAGGGCTTCTGTTAAGGGAACGAAAATTTGATTATTTTTGCGCTACAACGCACGGTTTAGGAGATACAGCCCTGTAAATATTTTTTTCTGTTTTTTTTTTCTATTTGTTTTTTTTTAATGTTTATTAAGGGTCCACTGCAGGCGAACGAAAATTTTTATTATTTTGCGCTACGGCACACGGTTTAGGAGATACAGAATTATAAAGGTTTTTTTGTGTTTTTTTTTTAAATATATTAATTAAGGGTTTCTTAGTGGAACGAAAATTTGATTATTTTTGCGCTCCGTCGCACGGTTTAGGAGATACAGCCCTCTAAAAAAATTTTTTTTTTCTTTTCTTTTTAAATGTTAATTAAGTTGAACGAAAATTTTATTATTTTACGCTACGATGCTATTATTAAATTATGTTAGATTTTGAAATTTTTATATTAAATATATCTACTTATATATAAAGTTGAAGTTTGGTTATTGAATTTTATATTATATAAATATACAAAAAAAGAAATATAGGGCTGTATCTCCTAACCCGTCCGTCGTAGCGCAACAATAATAAAATTTTCGTTCCCCTTTAAAAACACTTTTAATATACAAAAAACACAATGAAACACAATAAGAAAAAAAAAACTACACGGCTGTATCTCTTAAGCCGAGCGTCGTAATATTAAAAAAAAAAAAAAATACCAAAAAAATCTTTATAAGGCTGTATCTCTGAACCGTGGGTCGTAGAGTAAAATAATAAAATTTTCGTTCAACTTAATTAACATTTAAAAAGAAAAAAAAAAAAAAAACAGAAAAAATTTTTTTTGAGGTGCGTCGGAGCGAAGAGCAAAAATAATTAAATTTTCGTTCCACTTTAAGAAACCCTTATTAATATTTAAAAGATACAACCCTATAAAGAGGTTTTAATTTTTTGTTTTCTTTTTTGTTTTTCATTGTATTTTTTGAATGTTACTTACGGGTTTCTCAAACGAGAACGAAAATTAGATTATTTTTGCGCTTCAACGCACGGTTTAGGAGAGACAGCCCTGTAAAGATATTTTTCTGTTTTTTTTTGTTTGTTTTTTTATGTTAACTAAGGGTCCACTGCAATGGAACGAAAATTTTATTATTTTACGCTACGATGCACGGTTTAGGAGATACAGCCTTATAAAGTTTTTTTTTTTAAATAGAAATTAAGGGTTTCTTAAAGTGGAATGAAATTTTGATTATTTTTGCGCTACGTCGCACGGTTTAGGAGTTACAGCCGTGTAAATATTTTTTTCGTTTTTTTTTTGTTTTTCCTCATATTAAAAAAGGGTTTCTTAGAGGCAAAGAGGATATAATAAGATAGAGTGGTACTATTATATTTATCATATTGATATATATCATAGTAAATTTTGTAACCGCTTTAAATTCACTGCCATCTATCGACATACTTTAAAACTAAAAATAAAGATTTATAAAAATAAGTTAAAATGTATTTAAATATGGATAAATGATTTTTTTATTTGCATTAATTATTTTTATATGATTTTGACCCATGTTCTTTCACTGATATGCGTTAAAATTATAAATAACAAACGAAACCGTCAACGCCATCTATACGAGAGTAAGCCAAAACTAGTGGCGCCCTCTGATCGAGAATCAAATTTTCGTGATTTTCGAGGCACGTTTTTTCCTTAGACTGTATCCATCTATTACGGAGTTATATCTATCTTTGTTAGAGGGGAACGAACATTTTACTTTTTTTGCGCTCCGAGGCACGGTTTAGGAGATACAGCCCTATAAAAAGATTGTTTTCTTTGTTTTTTTCTTTTATGTTTTCATTGTGTTTTTTGTATGTTACTTAGGGGCTTCTGATAGGGGAACGAAAATTTGATTATTTTTGCGCTATAACGAACGGTTTAGGAGATACAGCCCTGTAAATATTTTTTCTGTTTTTTTTTCTTTGTTTTTTTTTAAATGTTTATTAAGGGTCCACTGCAGGCGGACGAAAATGTAATTATTTTGCGCTACGGCGCACGGTTTAGGAGATAAGGCCTTATACGGATTTTTTGTGTTTTTTATACCTATATTAATTAAGGGTTTCTTAAAGTAGAACGAAAATTTGATTATTTTTGCGCTCCGTCGCACGATTTAGGAGATTCAACCCTATAAAGATTTTTTCTTTGTTTTTCATTGTGTTTTTTGTATGTTAATTAGAGGTTTCTCAAAGGGGAACAAAAACTAGATTATTTTTGCTCTACAACGCACGGTTTAGGAGATACAGCCCTCTAAAGATTTTTTTTTCCTTTTTTTCTTTTTTTTTAATGTTAATTAAGGGTCCACTGCAGTTGAACGAAAATTTTATTATTTTGCGCTACGACGCACGGTTCAGGAGATACAGCCTTATAAAGATTTTTTCGTTTTTTTTTTGTTTTTTTTTTTTTTAAATATTAATTGAGGGTTTCTTAAAGTGGATCGAAAATTTGATGATTGTTTTTGTGCTACGACGCGCGGTTTAGGAGATACAGCCGTGTAAAGATTTTTTTTCTTTTTGTGTTTCATTGTACGACCGGTCTGGCCTAGTGGGTGACCCTGCCTGTGAAGCCGATGGTCCTGGGTTCGAATTCCGGTAAGGGCATTTATTTGTGTGATGAACACAGATATTTGTTCCTGAGTCATGGGTGTTTTCTATGTATTTGTATATGATATATATCGTTGTCTGAGTACCCATAACACAAGCCTTCTTGAGCTCACTGTGGGACTGTCAATCTGTGTAAGAATGTCCTATAATATTTATTTATTTATTTATTGTGTTTTTTGTATATTGAAAGAGGGGAACGAAATTTTTTTTATTTTTGCGTTGCGACGGACGGTTTAGGAGATATCGCAGCCCTATATATATATTTTTGTTTATTGTTGTTTTTCTTTTTGTATGTTATATAATATAAAATTCCATAACCAAAATTCAAATTTTTATATAAGTAGATATACTCAATATAAAAATTTCAAAATCGAACATAACTTTTAATAGAAATGTCCTCATACATCATAAATATACACCATCCTCATAGTTACAATCACATTGTACAGTTAGCTGCAGAGAAAAGATACCACCCCTGTATAGGTTTGTATGCAAAGGTGCTAAGCGAATAGTATTGCTGACTGTACATCCTACCTAGGGGTCTTTAATTTACTACAAAAATAACTTTGTAATGCATACACTTTATTTAGTAGACAAACATTATTTTGCGTGCAAAAATAACTGCGATGCATACGCTTTGTATAGTAGAGAAACTTAATTTTGTGTGCAAAGATAACTTTGTAATGCATACAATTTGTATAGTAAACAAACTTAATTTTGCGTGCAAGTAAGTGCCATACTTTTTAGATCGCCTGGCAAGGTTAAAGACACGATACGACCAAATGTTCTGGTTTATTATTTTTATGACTATTTAGATACTTAATTTTAACCTGTTAAAAATACAGATTGCTTTTAGAACATTTTTTTGAAATTTGTGAAATATTATTTTGCACGCGTCTAGCAAGGTTATAGACCAGCGGTAGAACAAAAATGGGTTTAGATAATATTAAAGTTTTTTCTTTTTCGATATGTCATTGTTAGCATGTTAAATAAGACTTTCGTAAAAAGTTAGAAATTTTTAGGGTGAGCGTTCGGATATATTGAAATATTTTAATTTCTGCTAATAACTTTGTAAATATAGAATTAAAGTTACAAAAAACTTTAACATATTCAATACCACTTTAATTTATACACAATATTCGGTTTTTAGAAATCTGGAACATGTGCTTTCTGGTGAACTTAAAAACATGAATTATTTTGTAAATAAATAATTAGAGTAGCTGATATTGCAAAATTACGATATTATGGATCAGCTTATTATACTTGTAAAAAATTAGAAATGTAGACAATGTGCTTCTCTAGATATTGATTTCTGGTTAAGCAGTATAGCCAATATTGAATTAAAGTTTGTAGAGTTAATATTAAACGGTCATGACAATGATCTTAGTTCCCACACAAAAGATTAGAAATATAAAAATTGTGCGTCACTAAATACTGATACGTATGCATTCCGTGCTTATATTTACGTTACATTTCAAACGCGCGGCATGTTCGCGCGCGCCGCGCTGTGCGCCGCCGAGGCAGCGATCAAACGGTATTGATATATAGGTAGATCAACGGTATATAGATCAACGGGCTAGCGGGTAACCTAACCTTGCTAGACGCGTGCAAAATAATATTTCACAAAATTCAAAAAATGTTCTAAAAGCAATCTGTATTTTTAACAGGTTAAAATTAAGTATCTAAATAGTCATAAAAATAATAAACCAGAACATTTGGTCGTGTCGTGTCTTTAACCTTGCCAGGCGATCTAAAAAGTATGGCACTTACTTGCACGCAAAATTAAGTTTGTTTACTATACAAATTGTATGCATTACAAAGTTATCTTTGCACACAAAATTAAGTTTCTCTACTATACAAAGCGTATGCATCGCAGTTATTTTTGCACGCAAAATTATGTTTGTCTACTAAACAAAGTGTATGCATTACAAAGTTATTTTTGTAGTAAATTAAAGACCACTAGGTAGGATGTACAGTCAGCAATACTATTCGCTTAGCACCTTTGCATACAAACCTATACAGGGGTGGTCTCTTTTCTCTGCAGCTAACTGTACAATGTGATTGTAACTATGAGGATGGTGTATATTTATGATGTATGAGGACATTTCTATTAAAAGTTATGTTAGATTTTAAATTTTTATATTGAGTATATCTACTTATATAAAAATTTGAATTTTGGTTATGGAATTTTATATTATATAACATACAAAAAAAAACAACAATAAACAAAAAAATATATATAGGGCTGTATCTCCTAAACCGTCCGTCGCAGCGCAAAAATAAAAAAAATTTCGTTCCCCTCTTTCAATATACAAAAAACACAATAAATAAATAAATAAATATTATAGGACATTCTTACACAGATTGACAGTCCCACAGTAAGCTCAAGAAGGCTTGTGTTATGGGTACTCAGACAACGATATATATAATATACAAATACATAGAAAACACCCATGACTCAGGAACAAATATCTGTGTTCATCACACAAATAAATGCCCTTACCGGAATTCGAACCCAGGACCATCGGCTTCACAGGCAGGGTCACCCACTAGGCCAGACCGGTCGTACAATGACACACAAAAAAAAAAATCTTTACACGGCTGTATCTTCTAAACCGCGCGTCGTAGCACAAAAACAATCATCAAATTTTCGATCCACTTTAAGAAACCCTCAATTAATATTTAAAAAAAAAAAAACAAAAAAGAAACGAAAAAATCTTTATAAGGCTGTATCTCCTGAACCGTGCGTCGTAGCGCAAAAATAATCTAGTTTTCGTTCCCCTTTGAGAAACCTCTAATTAACATACAAAAAACACAATGCAAAACAAAGAAAAAATCTTTATAGGGTTGAATCTCCTAAATCGTGCGACGGAGCGCAAAAATAATCAAATTTTCGTTCCACTTTAAGAAACCCTTAATTAATATAGGTATAAAAAACCACAAAAAATCCGTATAAGGCTTAATCTCCTAAACCGTGCGCCGTAGCGCAAAATAATAACATTTTCGTCCGCCTGCAGTGGACCCTTAATAAACATTTAAAAAAAAATCAAAGAAAAAAAAACAGAAAAAATATTTACAGGGCTGTATCTCCTAAACCGTTCGTTATAGCGCAAAAATAATCAAATTTTCGTTCCCCTATCAGAAGCCCCTAAGTAACATACAAAAATCACAATGAAAACATAAAAGAAAAAAACAAAGAAAACAATCTTTGGCTGTATCTCCTAAACCGTGCGTCGGAGCGCAAAAAAAGTAAAATGTTCGTTCCCCTCTAACAAAGATAGATATAACTCCGTAATAGATGGATACAGTCTAAGGAAAAAACGTGCCTCGAAAATCACGAAAATTTTATTCTCGATCAGAGGGCGCCACTAGTTTTGGGGTACTCTCGTATAGATGGCGTTGACGGTTTCGTTTGTTATTTATAATTTTAACGCATATCAGTGAAAGAACATGGGTCAAAATCATATAAAAATAATTAATGTAAAAAAAAAATCATTTATCCATATTTAAATACATTTTAACGTATTTTTATAAATCTTCATTTTTAGTTTTAAAGTATGTCGATAGATGGCAGTGAATTTAAAGCGGTTACAAAATTTACTATGACAGTACCACTCTATCTTATTATATCCTCTTTGCCTCTAAGAAACCCTTTTTTAATATGAGAAAAAACAAAAAAAAACGAAAAAAATATTTACACGGCTGTAACTCCTAAACCGTGCGTCGTAGCGCAAAAATAATCAAAATTTCATTCCACTTTAAGAAACCCTTAATTTATATTTAAAAAAAATCTTTATAAGGCTGTATCTCCTAAACCGTGCATCGTAGCGCAAAATAATAAAATTTTTGTTCCATTGCAGTGGACCCTTAGTTAATATTAAAAAAAAAAACAAAAAAAAAACAGAAAAATATCTTTACAGGGCTGTCTCTCCTAAACCGTGCGTTGAGGCGCAAAAATAATTTAATTTTCGTTCTCGTTTGAGAAACCCGTAAGTAACATTCAAAAAATACAATGAAAAACAAAAAAGAAAACAAAAAATTAAAACATCTTTATAGTGTGTTTTTCAATACAGCTGCGAAAAAATAAGAAAAACAACAAGTAAGGAATTCGAAACTTTTATATTATTAATTCTGTGACATAATTGACATTATGAAGAGGTGTTTTTTTAGCTGGGTGTTATTATTATCGAACCCACTTCAATGAAAGATTTTTTTTAAATGCATGTTCTATAAGACAATTGTACATATAAAACATTGTACTATTATTACCCAAATATCGTTAATTACGATTATTTGTGTATCGTACATTTATAAAAACAATATCGAATGTTGCCTTTGGAAATTTAAAGCAGAAATAAAAAACGCCTCTCCTTTGACAGGCGTTCCGTTCTATTCAGACAACTTATTAAAAACGGTTTTTCAATATTCAATATATAAAAAAATAGACGTGTTATAATGATGAAGAGGTAAGTAATAAAATATAAAATATTTATATTTTTCGTATTCTTACTTTAACAGTAGGTTTTTATGTTGATTACTGAGTATTGAGTATTGAAATAATCGTTAATAACGATATTTAGGTAATAATAGTACAATGTTTTATATTTGTAAAACAATACAATGTGTATAATGTTGTATGAAGTGGGTTCAATAATAATAACAAAATCCATTCTAGTCGAATAAAAGCTATAAAAACACCTCTTCATAATGTCAATGTCAATAATTAGAGTTTTGAATGATTCACGGTGGTTTTGAAATATCGGGAGCTTACAAATAATACAAAAGGTAATCACGGTCTATATCCCGGTCAATATAAGTCTAATGTCAATAATGTCACAGAATTAATAATATAAAAGTTTCGAATTCCTTACTTGTTGTTTTTCTTATTTTTTCGCAACGGTATTAAAAAACGTCGTTCGATACACGTGCGGAAATGTCATTCTTCGAAAGTATGTAAAGTATGACATACTTTCCGCACTAGCATCGAAATGTACTATTTCTGTTTTTTTTTCTTTTTTTTTTAATGTTAACTAAGGGTCCACTGCAATGGAACGAAAATTTGATTATTTTTGCGCT